>NC_056749.1:157888720-157956220 GCF_019279795.1 Protopterus annectens
CATACCTTCTGAAGAGGTACCTCCATCTTGCTCTGTGTGTTCTGTCTTTTAACGACTTTCCTAATTACCTTATCACATGTTGGTTGATTTTTAAAACTTTTGTATGATGCCTTAATGATGAAATATTGTATCTTAATCAGGCCAAGGCCTTCAAAATCAAGTGTAATGCATGGCTACCATTGGCAGTCTCTGTATCCCTTTCAAAGACATTTACCAGAGTCAGTAGAGAGAATTTACCCTCCAGAAAACCAAACAGTCAAAGAGCAAGTCATGGAGAATTATTGTTTGCAATCTCTGGGATTTGGATAGAAGTCATGGGATTGAAAATGCCACTCAATTTGTTTGCAGCCATAATGGCAATGTCACTGAGTAATCAAAATGCAAACATTTGTTTGAGATCTTGTGGTCATTGCAGTTCTGCATCTACTTTATAGCTGGATAAATCCCTGCTATGCCAGTCTGTCTGATGGCTATATATTAACTGCCCTGTCTTCCTTGCACTTGCACTTCATAAGTTTACAGGGCAAGATCTTCTCTCCTTTTCCTTTCTTTCTCTGAGAGTCTAAGACTATTCTGCATTCTCCGTGTTCACATGCCTTACTGACAATCCAGACAACCAAAATGTTTTTTTTTCCCTACACTGACAGTTTTGTGGTCATCATCTCAAGTCTGAATGAGGCATTACCCAGATTGCAGAGGTCTTAGGCAGTTTTGAAAAGATCTCTGTTTTGAGCATAAACTGGAGAACTTCTGCTTTTATAGGTTACAGAGAGGACATACCATCTATAACTCAGGGTTTTCTGGTGATATTAAGGGCTCAATTACCAGATTCTGTGAAGTTAAAATCTCAGTGGTGATGTTCAAAGTAATTTATGAAGGGGTGCCATTAAAAGTGGGTAAACTGTAAAATACCAGGGTTTCCTCATATTTTGCATTTTTTATTACTAATTTTATATCTTGTTAATGGAAGATTAAAAAGTCCAGAATGATACAAACAAGAAAACTTATTTTCCTTTCAGCCATGTTTCATAATAAAAGGACTTTATTTTCCAGTATGGAAATTTAGAAGGCAAAAGATATGACACCAGCTGTTTTTTCAAATGTGCATTACATCCCTTAATATACCCAGGTTAAGCAGCTGTGAAATCACATATGGCAGGCTGACTGGTTGACCAGCTTCTTCCAGCTGCTTTATTATAATGGATTCTGTAGTGCTAGTTATATGACCTGCTGCATGTAGAAGCTTTTTTCATGCAAGAAGTCAGATCTCAGATTATTTCCTATGGTTAACCATGAAGCATCCTGGTGATAAGCAGTCACACATCTCTCTTACTGCACATACTGCACAAACAACTTGTTGGAGTCATTCTTATCACTTTGGCAAAAAAAAAGAACACAGCAAAAAAGTCATTTTAAAGAAGAGAGAGAAAAAAACATCTTTAAAAGGTCACTTTTTAGTTCTGTTGTTGCCTTTGATATAAGTTATAAAACTTGTAGAGCATTGATTACTTTATTTTAACTTTGTTTGATAGCAAGTGGATAGGAGCGAAGCTAGACAGCAAACAAATATAGTTCAAGTCCAACACAAAGCCCTTCAGAGTTTCAAATATTCCAAGTAATCAAAATAGAACCACCAAGTCCTGTGGTAAATATTCTTTATTCAACAGACATGCGTTTTCGCTGAGTACAGCTTCTTCAGGTCAATTCAAAAAACAAAATCAAGTCCCATAATTTATAGGTAATCCAATTAAATTACAACAAAGTCAATTAAACATTTAAAAGGGAAATGTAATGTTAATAAAGGCTTATAAAAACATATAAAATATTACTTCAAATTAAAACTTCTATAGCACTTATAATAAAAACATATATGTGAGAACATGTAAGGGACAAATATGTGTATAAGTGGAACTGTATAAGTTTATTAAAACAATATACTAGTGTGTACAAGACTCACAGATACAAGAGCTGGTCTATTATGTTATTCCTAGTTACTGTTATGTGATGCAGAGTGTCTATTTAATGTGCCTACTTCTCCTAAGCCTGGGTTTGATGGATGCTCTCTCATTCAACCCTGATCCATGGTCAGCCCTCAATCTAACGATCCAATCACTCTCCCTGCTTTCAGTGTAATTCCTTAGGTCACCTCCTCTCTTGTTTGGGGTGACAACCTCTAGGGCTCTAAACAGAAATGTATGTGTGTGGTCATTATTGCTAACATGCTTGGCTAAGGCATTGTGGGTCGATCCTTTCCTTATATGATATGCATGTTCTCTTATTCTGTCCCTAAATTTGCGGTTCGTCTTTCCCACATAAAAACTGGTACATACCTGACATACTGCAAGATATATCACATTGCTGGTCATGCAGTCAGCAGTAGCAGTGGTATCAAAAATCCTTCGTGTATCAGGATGTACAAATTCAGTGGAATTGTCAATGTATGAGCAGAAATTACAATGTCCACAAGATACTGTGTACTGTCTAGTAGTTGTAACCTGCTTAACCTGTCTCGGATAACATAGTATCCTCTTAAGATTTTTTCTGTTCCTATATTGGAACTTTGGGGCATCACCAACAATGTCCCTAATGGCATTGTCAATCTTGAAAATTTCCCAAAATTTACCAATTATTTCTCTCATCTCAAAATGATCTGATGTAAAAGTAGTGGTAAATTTCACAACTGGTGAAGTAGTGGTAGTAGGTGTATTTCTACCAAGTGTGTCTGTAGCCTCATTCGGTCCAAAATAGGGTGCTGCTACTGTATGTCTTAAATCATGTATATTATGTAGATTGTCCTCAATCTCAGTGATACCATACCCTCTATCTAGCAATCTCCCTTTTAAATTCATCAATTCCATGTCAAAGCCCTCTTTAGTCGGTTTCAGTCTAGAGGCTCTGATGGCTTGGCCCTTAATAATATTTTTTAAAAATTATTTTAACTTTAATGATTTTTGGTATTTTCCGACTTTACTTAAGCTATTTTAACAGCTGTCAGTTAATTTTATGGATCAGGACATTTTGAGGCAAGTTCTCAGTGATCTAATTTTAAATTAGTTCCTACAGTGACATCATCTTATCTTTGCAGGTCTCGCATCACAGAATTTTTTAATACTTCATGTAACTGAGAAGTTAGGAAATATTGTTACAATGTATATTTATAAGAGAAGTAAAAGTTAGGGTTTGCAACAATGCCAACTAGCTTTCCAAGTTAGCCTGTTAGAACCAGCCCATTTTAGGGAGGGGACAAGCCCCTTGTTCATAGGACATTTATAATACATATAATTTTTTAAAATATGATATATATATATATATATATATATATATATATATATATATATATATACACACACACACACACACATATATATATATATATATATATATATATATATATATGGGTCTACTTTACTTACCCGAAACGTTATTCACCGACACTCCATTGACCGACACCTAAAGACCGACAGTACGACAGTACAAAATACCGACACTGTAACACGCCGTATAAGTGTACCATACATCTACAGGGAAGTAGCCTACCATGATCAGTATTTGTGAAATGCTCACAAATAATGATCATGGTAGGCTACTTCCCTGTAGATGTATGGTATACTTATACAGTAATGCTGAATATTACGTGATTTGCTGTTAAGTGCAATTGTCGGGATTACGATCGTTGGCGTGTTACAGTGTCAGTATTTCGTACTGTCGGTCAACGGAGTGTCGGTGAATAACGTTTCGGGTAAGTAAAGTAGACCCATATATATATATATATATATATATATATATATATATATATATATATGCATTGTGTGTGTGTGTGTGTGTGTATGAATGTACACACACACACACATCTATCTATCTATATATATATATATATATATATATATATATATATATATATATATATACCTTTGTATATATATATATGTATATATTGCAGATTAACAATGTTTGCATCAGTGAAGGAGATACAGATTATTAGATATGCAGCAGACTTACAACAGGTTATCTCTTGGATTCAGAAAGTGCTACCACCAGTGATATGGCCTAACTCATACATTTTTTCAATGGTGGTAGCCTTTCCGATTCATAGACTGTCCTACCACAATGTATTTACATGGTCTGTAGACTCAGTGCAGTGGACTGTCTCCATGGCTAACAGCTATGTTAATGACACATTCTGGGGGAGTGGCATATGGCAATTAGTCATGTGCTCTTCACCAGAAATACCTTGTGGTAACAATTTACAGAGCCTAACAATTCATACAGGTGCTCAGCTGCATAAACCAACATAACCAGACATGTTAATTAATATGTCCAAATGGCCGCATTCACCCATTACATTCAATAGGAGAGGTCACATTAGCGGTAAGCGTAATGAAGTTTAGTGGAAAGGTAGTGCTGGTAGTGAACAGTTGTATGTGTACATGTGTAGCAACATGTATAAGTGTCTGTAAGAGGGTGTGGTGCACTTGTGTATGCATGTGCAAGCAGGCGTCTGCCTATATCACAGTATGTGAGTTAGGGGTATTTGTTTATCGGTGTGAGTACAATTGGGTTGAGGGGATGACTGATGAGTGACTGTGTGCGTGTGTGTATGTGTGTGTATGCGTGTATGAGCATGCTTCTGCCTGCATGGTCATAGTATATGAGATACGGGTATTTGTTTATTGGTGAAGATGTGTGTGTGTGTCTGTCTCTGAGTACAATCAGGTTGGGGGTGGTGAATGATGAGTGGATCTGTATGTGTGTGTGTGTTTTAGGAGAAGGATTCCATACCGTTCAACTCCCCATATACAATGAGCAACGGACTGTATAGTTGGCAGGGGGACACTAGACACCAGAGAATTTTTTGAATTATTATCATAATATATTGGTAGAAGAACAGATTCTGCAGTATAAAACTATACATGAGCAGTAAGAAGTAAAAAGATAATGACTGACATTATTGACTGGTCTGTGATGAGGAACAAATATTAGAGGTGAAATCAATCAACATTCTTTAAAATCAGGAACAGTTGAGAGGTATGCGTGTTTATGTCTGTGTCTGTGTTTCAGCGTGTTTGTGTGTGTCTAGGGAAGTTGAGGGGCTACACATGCCACAAGGACCACCAGTGGCAATTACCACAGCAAAGCACACATCATTCCATGGAAGATCAAGCAGATCCATCCTGGATATCCTATTAAAGACTGGAATGGCTGATAGCCAGGAAATATTAAAGGAGGACATGGATGAGTGATAAGGAAGAGGATGTTCACTTTTCCAGTTGCCACTCGTAAACTCAAATAATGTCTCTTAGGAGACTCCAAGTTTCAAATATTTAGGAAATGAACACTGGGAATGCAGAGAGGGTGTGCTTTTTGTCTTCTTATTAGCCTAATCTAAGGTTTCTCTCTTTCCCCATTTGTTATGTACATTGTACCAGAATGTGAAATGCAGACATCTTGATGGTATAAGTGTTTGCAGTGCATGATCACAGTAAAACATACAAAAAGGAGCAAACATTTCAATGCATAGAATAGAAAGAGAAATGTTTTCACTTTGCAGGAATCTTTAGCAATGGAGGGCTCCATAGATGTGAGATGGTAGTTTGGGGTAACTCAGAAAGACCCAGTGGAGCTTCTTTCAACTTGGACGTGCTTTGGAAGTTTTATAGGAAGACAGCTGTATATACTTGGTGAAATGATTGCAAAGGCAGTGCAAACACTGGAGAATAAGGTACATTGTCAGAATTCATTATGAAGATGAAGAAGAACTGGTCCATTGGTGCTTTGCCTGGGCAGATAGGCAGGAAAAGTGCTTTCAGACCTGACATAACCTAAAAGGATATGTGAACTCAGTGACACAATATGACAAATGCTCTTTTTTCCATTTCAGAATTACTGATGAATTGGCAATGCACATGTTACAGATTGCACTGTAAGGTTTGGAGAGCCGACAAATAGCTGGAAGTTTGCTTACAAAAATAAAGATTATGTGAACATCCTATAGTCCAGTCATGTTAATATGGAGTTACAGGTATCTTTCTTATTGCATAGTGAGTTTTTGGAGACTGTTCTTCAGACTGAGATTAAATGGATCCTACAGATAAATTTTCTGTCTGAAATGAATCAGGTTTTAAAGAAACAACAAAAATAGTACATTAATGGGATAAATAAATTGAACAATCCTGTGGGGGCAGCTGTTGGAATACTGCTTATAGCAGTTTGTTAAATAGGCATTTATTTTTTTTATCAACTTATTGTTTCCTAATTGCACGATATGTGTATTGTTAGGTGTGTTGATACAGTTACCTAAAAGGACAAAGTGGGGAATTGTGTACTCTTGTGTTACTGCTGTGTGGAATAGAGTTTGATATTTTTGTGTTGTTTGTCTGTGCCCTTCTTCTACTAGTGCCTTACGCTTACAATAGTGAATGAAAGGATGAGATCATGAATATAAGCAGCAAAAATAGGGTTCCCTTGCAAGGTGTCTAGGATTACTAGGAGCAAACTGATTGCATCGTGGAGTACAACCACAGATCCCCTGAGCTGAGAGGAACCAGATGAAGTGGTTTGTCGTTGCAAGGGTGCTAACTGGTACAACCCACAGAAGGAGTAGCAGGCACATCTTAGTGGATGGAGTCCCTGGGGCAGATCCAGGACATCTTTGAGGGATAGCACTCATTTTGCCTGAGAAATCCTGCAGCTACAGCAGGATGAATTAGAATTGATTGCTGGGGATAGGGAAGCCTGGTGTACCATAAAAAAACTCACTACTACTACAACTCCACAAAGACAATGGGTTTATAAAATGATGATGACAAAGTATGTGTGTGAAGCAATTAACTTGTTTCAAGCAATTAAATATTTACTTCAGTTATGAGTACAGACCAACTAAACTCTATGCTGTAGTCATGGCTAATACTTGTTGGTACTTGTCTGACTTTGAACTTTTCTCAGTTTAAAGGCACAATGGTGCTTTCACACATGGATATAGGACCATTATTGTTTATACTGTTTTATTACATAGGGCAGATGTGTGGATAGTACCACATGGTTGCAGCATATGTGAACATACCAACATTTCAAGAGTGGAATTCATTTTAGAATAATTCTACCAAATGAAGTGATTTGTCAAATCATTTCTTTATTAAGTATGAACTGACTTTCATAAGATTAAGTCAGAAATAATTTTAATCTGAAATTGGATGACTAGATGAAATTCAAAAGGTTTTTCCTTAAGCCCAGTTATCTTGCCATAATTGGCACCTTGGACTGTAATGAACACTGTATCAACAAACCCACATGACTCTATACACCATAAACAGCATCCAACACTAACCCAGCTACATCTAACTGTATTACTGTATTACTGTACTGCAAGGAGATGAATAAACATTATTACATGAATCATACACACCTTTACATTGTGCAAACAAACAACTTCATTGTAAAAAAAGAAAGAGACTGACTAGATGGGCGGATGGGGTCAGAAGATATGGCTGCAAATGCATGTACGTGTTTGGAGATTAATGGTTTGGAAGTGTGTGCATAATAATTAAATGCAGTTACCCGAAGAATCGTTGTGTTTTCTAGGCACAGGGATCAACACCTAAGTTCACCTAGTTTGGTCACTGTGCTCCTTATGAGGAAGGGTACATGTGCAAAATGTTGTTGAGATTTTTGGAGGATTTTACCTGTCCTACCAGCTAGTCATCACTCCCCCACTCAACCAGGCTGTCTGTTCATTCTGCATTATTAAAATGAGTGTCAGCTGAGAGTGGCCATAATAACTCAGCCACTGGAGGGGTAAAGATTTTTTTTGTTAGACCTATACACCCTGTCCATGCTTGGTTGGGATGAAGGAATGGGCATGCAATAAAGTGACCACACTGAGCAGCCTTCACTTTCACAAAGGTTATTACCAGCAAGCACCCCAGCCCCCCATCCTCAACTATGGTCAGATTCCCTAGCATCCAATGGAAAAATCATCAGTCCCTATATCCCTCCTCCCTGGGATAGAAAAGGAGGCTATATTCATACACTCCCCTCTCTTATTTCCTGGATCCTTCAATTCCAGGGCCAGTAATGGACCTCCCAGTTGCATTGATCACAATCAGGTGTCCATCACCTCTCCCCATTCTGTTGAGACAAACTATGTATTTATTCTGCTTCATTTCATTGAAATGCAAATAATCTGGTATGAAAAACTGATTTTTGGAATTATACAATGGTAACACCTATCAAAAGCTAGTAAACCAATACAGTTCCTATAAAAGATTATATGAGGTGAGCTGATCCTGCCTTTAAATCATGTCAGAGTGTGTGTGTATGTGTATGGATGGGAGGGGGGGTGGTCTATACCTTTGATCTCTAAATATACTAACAAAGACCCCATAATAGGAATAACAAGGGTCACAATCCCTCCAGCAAATAAAAACAAAAATCAAATCAGGTAGCTGTATATTACTTTTTGCGGGTGACTATTTGTGGGTACTGCCCAGATGAAACAATTGACAAAAAAGAGTGGAACAGAGAGGCAGTAAACTGTGCACCTCAAAAAGTGAACAGAAAATATCAATATATAACAAAACCCTGTACAGTAACAGTTCATAGATGTAGCAACAGTTATGATAAAACTGCATATTTTGCAATTTTACTTGATTACAGCTCAGGTTTACATCATGCTGCAAATGCTGTGGGATGGTGAGGGTCAGAGCAGGGAGAGTGAGGGTGTTGGATTTAAGAGGTGGAAGTAGTTGAGTGAGAGCAAGGCTAGAGGTTCAGAAGCCCTTAGAGGATGTGGCCTGCTGTCTGGCAAACGCAGTTTGATTTGGTGTGGAGTAATTTATGTTCAGCTCCAAAGGAGGGGGAGGGGGATTTCTAGCTTCTTTAGGTTGCAAACAGGTTCATAGGTAGTTACTAGGCTATTAGCCCTAGGGCCTATAAAAGCCTAGCCAAAAAGGTACCCTGGCTTTTGCTACCTAAGAAAATTATTTTCCTGCGCCCCTGTCGAGCAGAGCCCCAGAGGTGATCCCGGGGTGAATTTCCTATCTCCCATCCTATCATGAAGATTTTTCTTGAAGAGTGCTAATGAGGAGCTATGTTTGATATAGATAGGTAGTTTATTCCAGAGTATGGGAAGTCTTGGGGACAGGAATCTATCCCTCCAGCATGTTTTGTTTATTGTGGTGACAAGGTTTAGGTCCTTAGAGCATGCAGCTCGGAGGGATTGGGATTTCTTTAAGTGAAGCATGTCCAACAGCTCTGGGTTTGACATAGCTTTGTATGTTAGGCAGAGGCGATATGTGATGGAGTAAAGCTGGAGTTTTTTAAGACGGTCTGTGTAGGGCATCTGTTTGAGGCCAGTAAACCTCTTTGTGAGGTATTTCTGTGGCCTTTCCAGTTATTGTAGATTTCTTGTGAGGTACATACCAAAAGGGGCATTGTACTCTATAATGGGTCTGAGTAATGAGTAGAGGGGAACAATGACCTCTTTTTTCCCGGATGAGAAACCTTTTCTGATGAGGTGTGCCACGTAGAAGGATTTCCTGACTACTGTTGTGATATGATTATCAAAGGAGAGGCTGCTGTCCACCTGTGTCCCATGGTCTCTTATCACACTTTCAGTGTTAAGTAGACTACTGCCTATGTGGTAGTTCATGGGTACAGAGTTTTTACCAAAAGGGATGACAATGCACTTTTTGGCATTCAGCTTGAGGTCATGGCTTTGGCATCAGGCATCTGTCTCAGTGAGGCCCTTTTGTAGGATGTTCACATCGTTAGGTGTTTCAGTTATGGCTCTTAGTTTTCAGTCATCTCTGAACTCCATTAGCCAAAGACCTTCTGTGTTGGTCCGTACTTCAGAGAAGTAGATACCAAACAGGAGAGGACCCATGACTGAACCCTGTGGTACTCCACATGTTACTGGTCTGAAGTCAGATTTGGAGTCTGCTACTTTCACAGTGTGGGTTCTGTCAGTGAGCCAGTTGGCAACCCATTTTGTGACATAGGGATTTATACCTAGTTTAGTGAGGTTGATATATAATTCCAGAGTGGGGAATGGTGTCGAAAGCCTTGGTAAGATATAGATAGGCTGTGTGAACCACCTTACCCTCATCTACGGCTTTGGTGACCACTTCAAAGAAGTCTATCAGGTATAGGAGACATGATCTGCCTTTTACAAACCTGAACTGGGTGGGGTCCAGAATATGGAGATTACCAATATCATTGTTTATAAGTTCTATGATGATACATTCCATAGCCTTGCAGACCAGGCTCATCAGGCTAATGGGCCTGTAGTTCTTGGAGTTCGTGGTGGGCTCCCCCTTTGTGGAGTGGGATAACTGTCACTGTGTGCCATTCAGTAGGCACAAAGCCTGAGGTGAGGCTATGATTGAACATGGTACTTAGGTGGGGTGCCAGCTCATTCTGTAGTTCATGTAGAACCCAGCCTGGGATTTTGTCAGGTCCCATGAACGGTGTGTTCTTGGCTTTGGAGAGTGTGGTTTTTACCTATGCAGCCATGATTACAGGAACTTTGCATTCTTCCGGTATAGAGATGGGTCCTTTAGGGGTTAAGAGGGGGGTAAAGTTAGCACTGAACCTATCTGCCAGGATGTTGGCAATATCAGTTGGTTCTGTATATTTAGTGCCATTGTGCTGTAACTCAGAGCAGGTCTGAGTGCTGCCATTGAGATCCTCGACATAGCTATTGAATGCTTTGTGGTTGTCTAAAGAATCAGTGGTGATTTTGTTTTCGTAACTAGCTTTGGAGGATTTTATGAGGGATCTCAGCTTCTTACTGAGGCTGACCAGGGAGCTCCTCCACTAACGGGATTTTACTCTCTTTTGCAACAGTTTCTTTCTTCTGTTGTAGAGTTTGTTTATGGCAGGGGACTACCAGATTGGCTTCCTTTTTTGAAGGATAGCATCTTGGTTCTGTTAGGGATTGCATGATCCATGCACTCATGTAAGTGCTAATAAAGTGCATTTCTGTAGGATTCAGCAGTTGTACCTCTATTGTCTCTCTGCATGGGTGTCGTGAAGTTTGCCACTTTTGTCTTAAGAAGCATAAAGTTGGCTTTGGAGAAAATTTTTATGGTGGTGTCCCTAATGGGGGGTGGGGGCGGGATGTGGCTGTCTAGGGTGATTAGCTTGTACCCATGTTGGTAATGACCAGGTCTAGGATATTTCTGCCCCTGGTGGGGGTGTGGATAAGTTGATCCAAGGCATTGGAATTTATGAATTCCAGAAAACATTGAGCAAAAGAGTTGGTTCATGAGTAGTTTTACCAGTTAATGGTGGGGTACTTGAAATTGCCCATTATTAGGGTGTTAGGCTGTACCCTAATATTTTCCAGTGTATCAATAAATGAAGAGTGGGAATCCTGGGGCACAGTGGGGGATCTGTAGCAAGTTGCAATTTGGATTGCGGTCTTGCCCAGAGTTAGTTGCACTTGGATAATCTTGGATGCATTATGCTGAGCAACTAGCCTGGAGGTGTGGATATCCTTAATAAATATGGACACTCATCCGCCTTTAGTGTTTCAGTCCAGGTTAGGTAGTCGAAAGATGTGGTATGAATTATAGCCTGGTAATGCAGAGGTGCTCTTTGGAGCCTTGAACCAGGTCTCTGTCACTGCACAGATGTCAATGTTCTCCATTTTAAGGAGTGCCTCGAGTGAGTGCATTTTGAGGTTTAGACTTCTAGCATTGAGGGGCATTACCCTCAGATTTTGCTTGCTTGTACCTGTTACAGTGGTGAATTTGTCAGTTGAACCTTGCCTAAAATAGGCACTATAGGGTTGTCAAGAGCCTTAGCCAGTATCCAGAATCCCAAGGGCGACAGGTGCAGGCCATCTCTGGCAAAGCATTGTTGTCTGTCGATCATGTCATCCCAAGCAGACAGATACTGGATCCCCTTAGAATGACACCAGAAGCTTAACCAATTCTTGAAGTCAATCATTTTGTCCTTGTACTGTGGTATCATTCTGGGTGATGGCAGGATGCTACTCAGGGCTAGGGTCATACAGCTCCTCCATGTCTCTTTTCATGTAGTCCAGGGAGGTACATCTCAGGTCATTCACACCAACATGGACAATAACAGTCTCATATTTGTACTTGTTGTGGAGTGACCTGAGTGCATGCATTTTGTGGCAGATCCTGGCACCCGATAGGCAGCTGACAGTAATTTTTGCCTTCTTTAGCCTGGTGAGTGGAACATCAGTGTGCCTGACTATAGAGTCACCTATGACTAGACTGTTGGGTACGTTGTTATGCCTTATGGGCTATGACTGAGTGGCACACTGAGTTTGTGGGCTGTGTGTCATTTGGGTTGTTTTGGGGGTGGAGGTTGATTGCATTTCTGCTTTTGAGGTCCCTGCTGCTTGGGCAGATTTTTATTGAGAACCTCCATCAATGTAGGTGTGTATTTTGTGTTTCTGTGTGTGTGTTTTGGTGGTGTAGGATTTAAGGGACTATGTGATGAGTGTGGTGTGGTGCAAGTGTTTACCTTCTCCTCAACTGTCTAGTCCAGTCTTGGGTGAAGAGAGTTTTGCTTCCAGTTTGGCTATATAAGTGCATCTCTCACAGGCTAGACAAGTGAGGAAAGTTGAGTGCTATAGTAATTTGTGGGGATGTTCCTATAGTTTAGGAGTAATGATAAAGAGTGGTTGGGGCACTGTAGCCTGGTTTGTAAGGGTTGGGATGATGCAGTTATTCAGGAGAATCATCTGAGGTAGTATGCATGTTTGGTATAAAGCTTGGCAGCTGGTGGTGTGAATGATTTAGACTGCAGAAGTTTGAAGGTAAGACAGCCTAGCAGCAGGTCTGTTCTGTATTACACTGAGATAGAGTGAATCTCACTGTTTACATTTACCGACATATAGAGAATTTGCTACTTTATGCCCACCATTTACATAGTTAATGAGCCATAATACAATAAATCAGAATGTTTCTGTACATAGTAGCAGCAGACACCTGACCCAGGCACTATGATGTTGAAGTGTTACAAGCTTATATACTGCGTTGGCTCTGCACATCAATAACTACACAAAACGGCCACTATTTTTCTACCCAACCTTATTATCAACTCCAGTCAGCAGTAGGCATTTCAGTGATAGACCCAGATGCACAACACCAGACAGCCTGATAATTGTTTAAGTAAATAACTAAATATATATCTGTGTTTACAAGCTTTTATTAGGGCTAGCCTGGCTTCCCTGTCTACTATGCTTTGGTTAATGGCCTGTGTCTTCATGACAACATTATGTACAGTTGTGTTTCAAGAGAAGCCTGTGTCTAATTTAGAAACAATCTACCCCCCCCTTTACATATATGTTTTTGTTCTTTATTGTTCATTTTCTGTTTTGTTATAGGCATGCTTTTAGTGCCAGATGACACAGTTTGTATAATTTTTATACTTTGTACCTATGAAACACTATACCTTATCATTACACATAATATATAGGTTGTAGGTCAGTCATTATTTCTGGATGGGACACCTGTCATTCAATGAAAGCTATTTTTAATGTAATCTCCAGGATTCTGATGCTTTGAATGGAAAAGTCATTGTTTATTCTAGTTGCTGTAAGAAGTATAATATTGCATTATGCATGACTATTTTTATTCATCTTTAGTTTTCTCAGAATTCTGCAACAGTGGAGACAGTATATTCAAGCAATGAAAGATAGGAGTAAATAGACTGAGGTGTGCAAAAACAATGTTTTCATACGTTCACCATAGGTTCAGTGAGCTTTTCTTTTCTATGAATTCAGATAATTGAAAATGGATATGGAGAGGTCTGCCTACAAAAAAAAATCAACTTCTTCTGGATGTCCTCACTATGCTTCTGCTTATAAAACTCAGCTACTGTAGAATAATTTGTTTACATTGTAGATGAAAACAGAAAATTTAGATAGCCCACCAAATTGTCACTGAATGAATAAATAGTATTTAAAATGGACAGTGTTCTGCCATTCGAGTTACCACCAGATGGAAAGTGTTATGCCATCTTATCTCCTCCTCCTCTTGACCTCAGTAGATGTAAGCCTTCTGTGATGCCTTTCAACCATGAAAGAGGAGTTGGGAGGGTGGCCTAATGGTTAAGGAGCTTGCCTTACAAACACAAGGTGCAGGGTTTGAGTCTCACAAAGGATAATTAGCTAGGATTAAAATAGCTCACAAGAGCAGTTAGCTTAGTACTAACATATGAACCTAAATGTCAAGAGAGTTATGGCAGTATTTTAGAAAGCTGCAGTATTCCCTAACTGGATCAAAATGACTTCTCATTTAGAGCATACCAAGAAGTTAAACTCATCTGTTCCCGCTAAGGACATTTTCATTTAAATTCTTTGGAAGAATTTAGTCAGAAATTACCATCCACCTTAGGAATGACTGAAAAGGTTTACAAAAAAAATTGACAGTAAGACATGAGCGGCACTCGCGTTCAGTCAGTACCACACCCCCCACACCCCACCCACCCCCACACACACACCAAGTTTGGCAATTATATCCACCTGTTAGGTTAAAATAATTGGTGTATATATGTCCTGATTTTGATTAAAGTTGCAGTTCTGAAACACAAAAATCAACAATTATGCATAGTTCTCTTTTTGGATTCAGTGGTGTTCAGACATCTGACAATCAGAAAGTTGCATGCCTAGTTGCAGTGTTCTGTTACATAGTCTCAAGATAACATTCATCCATAAACTTCATTTCTGATTGTATTAATAATGTTAACTATTGGCTGTTTTAACCTCATATTTCTCATTAGTCATATAATTAGTTAGAGCCATTTGTGAATCAGCATAATATACAACTCTGCAGATGGAATGCACTGCTGCTTATATGCTGAGACATAATTGTCCTCCATTCTGGAACACCTAACATTGCAAGTTTTTGTTTAAAACAAAGGGTAGATAAAACCCTTCATGCAGAGTCTAACAGCACTTTTTATAACTTTACTACTGCATAACAGAGACCATAATGTTGAGCCCCAGTGTGATTTCTGCAAGCTAACACCTCGTTGTCACTTTCAAATGAAACTACTTAGATGTTTCAGAGGATTTCACAGAGCAGAAAATAAGAGCCGTTTTCTGCTTTACTGTAAGCCATTGTTGGAGGAGAGAGTAGAATGAGTCACCCTGTTATGAGCAAGTGACAGCTTAGGGCTACGTGGTCAGGTATGTAAGGAAAAGAAATGCCATCATTTGTGCCGCTTCTGAAGTGCTCCATCTCCGAACCGCATGAACTAATGTGGAAAAATGGGTCATGTAACTATGAGTGATGTAAAGAAGGTGTGAAACAAGAATCAAAACGTCTATAAATTAAAGTGTACCTCTATAAATACAACATATGATTGTATAAAACTGCACCTGTCTTACATCTTATGAGATCCAAAATCTGATCCCTCAACCTACTTTGTTCAAAACTGAGATGATTTTCTTACATATTTTTCAGCCTTGTTAAGGTTGCTCCAGAAGCAAACTAAATAAATATACGTGCTTTTAAAAGTTCAGCATTTAATAGCATTCAATATACGCCTCATCAGGAGTCTTTAGTTCTTTAATTAAACATTTGGTTAGATATTTTTCCAATTCTACATAAAGCAAACACAGTTAACAGTCTATGAGAAAGAATTGTCCGTGTTCCCTTGGCTGTGGTGAAGTGTATTCCTCCAAGGGATTCTCTCATTAAGACAGATGAGCTGACTTTCGCATTCATTGAGCAGTTTCAGCTAGTTTTCTCCTGTTTTGCTTTATTTTCCATTGAGACTGTACTTTCTTTAATAACAGCAATGGAGTATCTAGTGTGAGAAACAGTAGAAGAATGTTACATCGCCTTTCCATTACCAGCAACATAATATTAAAAAAAATAAATCTGCATTTTTTTGTTTTTGGAAAGGGACATAATACACTGCAATCCTTGCATATCTGTACAAACAGAATTGCATCACAATTTATGTCATTGTAAAACAATTTTTTTAGACAGGAAGATTTACAAAGTAGAAGTTTACTTGACTGACTCGCAAAGAGGTTACGCAATATATTTTAGCATGTCATTCTGAGACATCTGTACTACCAGTTTTATTATTTTGCATTAATGTATGTACAACCATACAAGCCTTAAACCAGGTCCATAAAAACTGATTCTGCAGGAATTAAACAGACATCGGACAGGCCATCATCTACAAAAAACTTTTCTGCCAAGGAGACCTTATACCTGTTGTTATTTGTTAATAATAACCGATGAAAGTCCTGTCTATGATTACATTATGTCTTTTAATAAATTCTAAGTATCTTACAGTACTTCTTAGATCAAATTCCATATTAGCAAATAGTAGAAAATTAAAACATTGCAGAGAAAGTAATTTCTTCAAAATATTACAAATCCCTAGAGCAAAAGATCATTATATATTGAGGTCTTTGCAGAAATATTGCAGGGATTATGAAGAGGAGGTTGAACTTTTGTTCTAAGAATGTCTCTTAATTAGCAGCGAACAAAGTAAATATACACTTAAGCAGCACTGCAAAGTGTATGCCCAGCTATGAAACTACCTCACATGCAGTTTAATATGTGACTGGTGGATGCACTCTCACAAAGTTAAAAGGTCAATGGTGCATGCAAGATATATTTAATATCAGCTAATTCAGTGCTTTCATTATGCCAATCTTATCTGCTAGACTAGACTCATTTCCTATAGTACTGTATTGCTATGCTGACAGACAAATTGAGTGGTATATATATAGTGTGTGTGTGTATATATATATATATATATATATATATATATATATATATATATATATATGTACACACGCGCACACACACACACACACACACACACACACACACACACACACACACACACACACACACACACACACACAAACATACAGACATTCTGTGCATGCTATACACATGTAGTAATGTCCGGAATGAAAAGGATCTCTATATTCAGAATCTAGTCCAGACAATATATGTGGTATGTGTAGTAAGTGGCTCAGTACATTACAGAGAATAAGCCACTGCATACAGCTGTGCAGTAAATGCAACTCAGAAAAACTGTTCAACATCATTTCCTGCAAAACAAATAAATCTACACCTTTTTAGACATATCCATTTTAAAACCAAATTCATTTTCCATCAGAAACATTTTTTTTAATCTTATTTCTTACCATATTATTACATAACTGCTGTTTTTGAATAATTTGTAAAGTCATTTTTATGGAATTTTTAATTTAACTTTAGACACAGCTGAAGTGTAGAGAGATAATTCAGTGTTGAATGTTTATTAATGTCTCATTTGCAAAAATACTGACAGTATGTGAAATGGGTTATAAGTAGATCTACAGACAGCCATTTATTTTACTAAAAAATATGCTGAAATACAGTTTGGTAACAGTGAATTTTTCCATTTTCACCACTGTTGTACAACCTCAGAGTAGGTATATGTATATATATATATATATATATATATATATATATATATATATATATATATATATATATATATATGGGTCCCCTACAAAATTCCGAACGTACAGAATCCCAATGTCCAAAATACCAAGATGAAAAGCCCGAAACCCCACATTACCGAAAGACCAGAAGCGTGAAATTCAAAATCCCAGTGTTAAGGGATTTTGAGTTAATGCTTCTGGTGTTGCCGTTCAGGTAGGTATGCGTGTGTAAGTGTGTTTGTGAGGGGCTTTAGTGTGTGTGTGTGTGTGTGTGTTGTGTGTGTGTGTAAGTGTGTGTTGTGTGTGTGTTTGTGTGTGTGTATGAGGGACTGTAATGTGTGGGGGTGAGTTTGCCTTGTGTATATGTTTGTGCGATCTCGGAGTTGGAATAATAAAGTGGGGGGTGTGAGGGGCACAGGGGGCGAAGCCCCCCTTCTTATATTTAGTGTAGGGTGGTGTGTTTGGTTATGGGGGGAGGGTGTGTGTATACTTGTGTGTGTGCTGTATGCATGTATTAGTTTCATGGTTTTGAATTTCGCGCTTTCAGTGTTTCGGTAATGTGGGGTTTTGAGCTTTTCATCTCAGCATTTGATTTCATTGGGAACCCATGTAAATATATATATATATATATATATATATATATATATATATATATATATATATATATATATACATAAAATTACAGGGGGTGTGAGGGGGGACTGACCCCCACATTAGGTGTAGCAGGGGGACTTGATCTCTTGCAAAACATGCTTTTGTGATCTGTCTTTTTACACATTTTTTTTTATCTATTAGCAGTGAAAAAATGTCTGTCAATAGATTGACATCTATCCATTAAATATTACAAAATATTCTACTTAGGAAGCAGTTACAGGGGGTGGGTTCTTTCAGGCCCCACGGTTTCCAGTACAATAGGCAGCAGAGGTTAAGTCAGAATGTAAGCAGCATCAGGTAATTATTATGCCAGACAGAGGCAGGCACAGTATGTTGTGGCAATAGCAAAGAGGCAATGAATTGCACATGGCTTTACAACATAACTATTCAATTGGTTAAGCAGGTACACTACAGTAAAAATGATACTTGCAAAACCAACCTGTGCTTACCCCTGCATAGGGTGGCTACACTGTTTATCCAATGTAGACAAGCCAACTAATACTTCACAAGGGGAAGGGCACAGTGCTCATTTGCGCAGGTGAGTAAGGGAGTACAGAAGCACATATGGAATGCGTGGAATATGGAGGAGTAAGTAAAAAAGTGCTTTTATATACTGTTATAGGGGCAGGTTGGTAGCTGTTGAGATGGATTGGGGCCGGTAGAGATACAAGTTGTACTGTGGTGCTGTGGTGATTTGAATATGGGTATTCAGGGATATAGCATGTGTAGCTGGTGCAGTACAGTGGCTCACTCTACTGGGCAGGTCCAGGTGATACATGCCAGAGGGTTCAGCATCCCATGCACGGCACACCAATATGAGCTGGCTCTGCTAGGTGTTGCAGCACACCAGCATCTAGCCAGAGTCATGGTACATCTGGTGCAACACCTTGAGTGATATCTGCTAGGAGATGTGCCAGCATGATGATACAGATCAAGGGGCAGCCTCTCCTTGGAGTAGGCATCTCCACAATAGATATTTCTAGTGAAGTGCTTACACATATGGAGAAGGATCTCAATCATCTATGGTCACATTGGGTAACAGTGGATGCAGCAGATGACCAACTCTGAGGATTCCCTTCACCTCTGGTAGTTAAACCATGGAAGAAACTGCAGGGTCTATCGTGTGATTCAGTCTATCCAAAGAATCATGGATATAGAACATACATTCCCCTGGCTCACTCTCACTATCTCTGGAATATCTGTGTTATCACTATCCTGTGCCTCCGCCATTAACCTTCACATGCATTGAGTCACAGCTACTGACATATCAGCCCTCAGCGGATGCTTCTTACCATGTCTATAGCAAGCACCATTAGCAACCCCCATGTGGACTTCTCTGCCCAGGAGTGCTATGGGCAGACTCAGATATCTGTCTACTTGGCGCCATCATACTTCACTGGTCAACAGTGTCCCCATCAACATGTTCTCTCAATGATGACTTTCTGTGCTCATAGTCTCTGTTGATGATATAATGGTCATATTCCCCTTGTTCAACACATACTCAGTTCTCCCAGCTGTACTAGCTTATCCTTGCCATCATTACTGAAGGCTACAAATCCTCCAACTTTAGTCAGTGGCAGTTCCATAGTGCTGGTTCTGGTGCTAAATAAAAATAACCTGTAACTACACCAGTGCAAAAAATATCCAGTACATGTATGACTCTGCACACACAATTTGATATACAACTACCAAAACTTGTGCAGATGTTCATGCCTGCTGGATCCCAGATGTACCTGTATACAGTAAGTGGGTAAGGGAATTGTTATGCTGCATTTAACAATCTGCACCTGGAATCACTGTAGAGCCTACATACTCAGCAGCATACACAGAGATGCAAAACTGCCAAGTACAGTAGCTATATTTTCTGAGTTTGCCAACTGTTGATGCCCATCATTGCACAAGGGATGGGACATGTAGAACTGTTTTGGGCATGAATTCTCTGTTATTTTTCCCTGACATATTATGGCTGGGCAAAGAAGGCAGTGCTCCTTTTAGAGCACAGAGGTGTTATGAGGAGGAGTCTAAGATTTTTCTAGAAATGTACAAAAAGGAATACAGCTGACATTCTAGCAGGAGGGCTATATAAGGTATAATTTTAATGCTGAAGCCTGGAATAGTCTGAGCAAGGCAGTTATCCATACTGCTGGCATATGACACACAAAGGTACAGTACCATCACCATTACAGTGACATCAGGTGCTGCAGTACACACCTTCTATGTTGCTGAAAGGATGAAGTGGATCAGCAGCGGTCACCACCTCTGTACTATGACTTGTATAGCTACACAAATAACGTACCATTATGTGCCATCCACAAATTTTACATTATGTTCTTTCTGTCTATAGTCCTTGAAGAGACTGAAAGGAATAGGCAGCTGTACAAGACCAGATTGGAGCACATAAGATGTAGCCAGAATTTGTATACATGCTTTGAAATGTCTGTTTTTTAATATTAGTACTAGTAGACATTTAAAAAAGACAACCGTGTAATATTCATACACAAGTTTCCACATGTCAGCAGTGGTGTAGCTCAAGAGTAACAGTATCACATTGCATTGTTAGAAGTGTGTGCCTGCATGCCTTTTCTCTCTTTTTAAATTTCTCCAAGTCTTATGGGTTTCTACTACCATGATGGGAATGGGCCTCATTCTTAAGTCAAAGTATGATTAAAGTTCATGAAATTAGCATTGTTTCAATCTTTGATGTTAGCCAGAAGTGCTCTTCACAGCACTCGCAATGTGCCCACTAATAACTTCTGCAATTCATATGATGTTACATGTGTTGGTAAAGTATCTAAGTATGATTGTTAATGCTTTTTTATAAGACCCATTTGCTCCTACTACTATTGAAACTATCTAGGTACCTTTCTTCCACATTGCATTCATTTCAGATTGCAAATCCTGGTATTTTATGACTTTGTTTCTCTCTGTACATAAGACACTGCAGTCACTAGGTGTAGCAATTTCAATGATCAATCCTACTTTTCTTATCATGGACCGCTATATCTGGTCTTCTAGGATCTGTTTTTTTGAACTGTTGGTAACAGGTGCTCCCATGTGATATAAACTTCATCATTTTCTATAACGCTTTGTGGATAATTTTTCCAATGTTTTTCAGCTACTTCAGTATTATATTTGCACAATCTCCAATGCAACAGTCTTGCCACATTATTATGGCTTTCAGTATATAGTCCTTCCAATTAGTATATCACAACCAGCAGCAAGATGTGTGACTGTTCCCAATTCTGTTTTACAAAACCTACATTTCTCTGTTTTTCCCACATGTTCGATAGACTTTGTAAACCAAAATGTATGTAGTGCACTATCTTGGGCTTCTCAATATTAGCCTTTCATCTTTTGATTTAAATTCACATCTCCTTAACCATTCCTTTATTCAGTCATGATCAATGTGAGGTTATTCCAAGAGTTTTCTATACTTGCAACTATATTTATGCATTTTCCACATTTCTTGTCTTCTTATCTGATCCTTCACCTTATATTCTTTCTTTTGTTTCTGTTAACAACAGTTCAAAAAACAGATCCTAGAAGACCAGATATAGCGGTCCATGAAAAGAAAAGTAGGATTGATCATTGAAATTGCTACACCCAGTGACTGCAGTGTCTTCACTATGTCTATCCTCTTTATATATCTTTTCTTAAGCTAATCCTTTGCTACAATACTACACATCAAACTCCCTTTTTTTTCACTTCTGACATAACCTATACCATGTCACCATACTTAAAAATAGCACTATATTATACTGCAGGTCCTCGGTGTTAGATCCTGCTTAACCTTTCTGCTGTAATTCACATGTTGCTAATACTGATGATTTTCTTTCTTTTTTTCCTTTTTTACTAGGATTATTTCCTTTTATCTATCTCTGACTTAACCTACATTGTTATCTAAGTTCTTTCAATTTGCACTGTTTGTGACTTTTTACCTCAGTATTACATCCTGTTACAACCTCGATGCTGAAATACACGTTACCATTGTTGATGCATTTTTTTTCCATACCAGGAAAATTGCTATTTTTACTAGAATATTAGATTTTATTTCTTATTTTTTTATTTGTTTGTACTTATATTATTGTATTTGGACCATGTCTTATTTATTCATTTATATTTGTTGACCGGGAGTGTCCGACTGGATGTAGGTCCATTTTCAGGGGAGGCCCGGGGAGAAAAGCTCCACAGTTAAAATAAGCAGACAGTAGTTACATTAGATTACATAGCGATTAACAATTTACATAGCAATCACTTACAACATATTTACAGATGAAGAACATAGTACATCAGTAGACAACTAGAATCTTTATCTGTGAAATACATAACAGACATTAACAAATGTTAAAATAAGAAGTTCCTGCTGTATAAGTACTAGGCTTATGAGCATCTGAGCTTGCTATAATCAAGGTAGTTAGTGGAGTGGAAAGAAAGGTAGTGGCTGGATGGGGTGGGTGATATTAGAGTGGGAGTTGCAAGGGCATAGCCATCATGTTCTTAGGTGCATGATGGTACGGAGGCAATTGGGGGTGGGAGGGAGTTCCATAATTTGGCTATGGTGCAAGAGAATAGTGCTTCACCAGCAGAGTTATTGGCTTTAGTGATTTGCAAGTGATTTTTGTTGCTGGATCTTAGTGGTCTGGTGGTGTGATAGGGTTGGAGTAGATTCTGGAGGGATGGGACATTTAGTGGATGGTTTACTAGTTTGTGGGCGAGTGAAAGTTGATACCATTGAAGGAGTTGAGGGAGTTCAAGCCAGCCCAGTTCAGCAAGTGAGAGACAATGGTGACTACGGTAGGATGCCCCTGTGGTGAGTTTGGCAATTTTGTTGTAGCAGGTCTCTAGCTTGTTTAGATCGCATTGCCTTAGGTTGGTATATATTGGAGAAGCATAAAGTAGGGTGGAGATAAGGTGGGAATTTGCTATTGAAATCTTTGCTGCTTTGGTGAGAAGATGCTTATTTCTGTATAACGCTCCTAGTTTTTTGTGGACTTTTTTTATGGTCATGGATATGTGAATGTCAAATTTTAGTTTATTGTCTATTTCCACTCCTAGCAATTTGGTGTGTTCAGTTGGGTATATAGTGGTGTTGTCTTTGCTCTGATGTTAAAGTGAGAGTTGTTTTGAGTATGTTTGGTGGGTTGAAGATGAGTAGTTTAGTTTTGTTTGGGTTGAGTATTAATTGGGCATCGGATAACCAAGTTTCAGCAGAGGAAAAGGCTTTCTGTGTGACTTTTTGCAGTTTGGGTAGGGACTGGGCTGAGCAGATGATGGTCGAGTCATCTGCGTATTGTATGAGTGTGCCATGTGTGGTGGCAGAGGCTAGATTATTTGTGAAAACAGAGAAGAGTAGGGGTCCAAGGATGGATCCTTGGGGAACCCCTATGGAGACAGGTAGTTGGGGAGATATGTCATTCTGCCATACAACGGATTGTTGGCGCTCAGACAGGTAACTCTGAAACCAGTTGGTGACTGATTGTGAGAAGGATAGGTTATTGAGGACAGAGATAAGTTGTTTGTGTGGGACCATGTCAAATGCTTTAGATAGGTCTAGGAAAGTAGCAGAGGAGAGATAGCCATTATTTTTATGCTGAAGGATAGTGTTAGTAAAGGAGAGTAAGGCAGTGGTGGTGCTATGGTTTGGTCGGAAACCATGCTGAGTATTGGAAAGGAGGTTATTAGTAAGGAGGTAGTCTGAGACCTGAGAGTGTATGCATCTCTCTAGTATTTTGGAGAGTGGAGAGAGAATAGCTATGGGGCAGTAATTGGTTAGTTCTGTGGAGGGTCAGCCTTTGTGGAGGGGAATTATATGTGATACTTTCCACAGTGTGGGAACGTAACTTTCTGACAGAGATTGGTTAATCAAGATGGATACTGGGTAGGCCAGAGCATCAGCTGCAATTTGTAGGTATTCACTTGGGAGGTTGTCTGCTGCTAATTTGGTGGGTTTAAGTTTAGTTAAGAGTTTTTTTATGTTGGAGGTAGGTACAGAAGAAAAGGAGAAGGCAGTGGGGAGATTAGTAGTTGAAGGTGTGGGTTGGAGCGGAGGAGGGTTGTGTTGTTTAGCTAGTAATAGTATGGTTTGTGTAAAGTGTGTGTTGAATGAGGTAGCAATATTTTCTGAGGAGTGAGGGATGTTAGGAGGAGGGGTACTGACTTTACCTGGGTGGAGGATGGAGTTTATGGAGGACCAGAATTGTTTGGGGCTGTGTTCGGAGGAGTCTAGGGCAGACTGGTAGTATTGGAATTTGTCCTGTTTTATTAGCTTTTTGACTCTATTGCGTAGTTCTAGGAATTTCTGTCTAGCTGAGGGGGTCTTGGTTTTGCGCCAATGCTCCCAGGCTTTATCCCCGTTTTTCATTTCTGAGTGGTTTTCTGTAGCCATGGGGAGGGTTGTGCTTTGATTCTAGCAAGTCTTATGTGGGCATGGTAATTAAGGATGCTCAGGAAGGTAGTATTAAAAAATTCAACTGCATCATCAAGACTGAGGTACTTTAGAGGTTGCCAGTTACATTCTTTGAGGGATGAGATGAATGTGAGTGGTTTAAAGTTTATTTTTTTACGTATCTGATGGTAGATGACAGGTTTAGCTTGGTATAGGTATTTTTTCAGTAGGAATGTTGGGGAGTGATCACTGAGGCTATCTGATAAGCAGCCTGTCATATATGACTGGGGGCTCTTACTGACTAGTATCCAATCCAGGGTAGTGTGCTTGCTGGAGTTTTTATTTATCCTGGTTGGCAACTGGACTAGTTGGGTGAAGCCATGAAGGTTTACATGATGGGTTGGATGGTTGCCAGAACAGGATTGCCAGTCAATATTGAAAACACCTAAAATGATAGTTTCTTGGGGGAGATGGTGGGTAGACCAGCTGAGGAGGTTTTCTAGTGGAGGGATGTTTTGGCCAGGTGGGAAGTAGCATCCAATTATGTTGATGATTTTGTTTTGGTTTATTTTGAGGTTGGTATATATTATTTCTTCATTGCCTATTTGTGGAACTGATGATTTTAAGATCTGGATGTTTAGATGCTGTTTAAATATTATAGCTACACCGCCTCCTTTCTTGTTTAGCCGGTCTACTCTTAGTATGCCATAACATGTAGGGAGTATTTGGTCACTGGTAATGTGAGGTTTTAGCCAGGTTTCTGTCAGGATGACTACATCTGGGGAGTACAAGTCTATGGTGGCGTGGAGTTCATGGACTTTGTTGGATATACTTCTAATATTTAGGCTTAGTAGAAGGAAATCATTTGGCTTTCTATTGGCTGTAATATGGGAGAAGTTGTGGTTTCTAGTCTGATTATGAGGACTGGGGTTGGAGACGGTAGGGCCAGGGTTGGGGTGGATATCTCCACTTAGGGCTAGTTTTGATATGCATGAGGTTATTAGTTTTCTCAGTTTTTGAACGTGTTTGTTTGTAAGG
The DNA here is from genome assembly GCF_019279795.1 of Protopterus annectens. Classification (NCBI taxonomy): domain Eukaryota; kingdom Metazoa; phylum Chordata; order Ceratodontiformes; family Protopteridae; genus Protopterus; species Protopterus annectens. The sequence goes on from NC_056749.1 coordinate 157,914,238, forward strand.
GGAAACTTTAAGTCTTGGAGCTAATCTCCTCAGGCATCTACTGAAAATGGACATATATCCAGTTAGACTAGCCCAGTCAACAAATGTAAAATAAAATAAAAAATAAAAATGTTTTTGGCACATTCAGTTGCTGCCTGATTTTTATCTACTTCTGGTTTGGTTTCCATTCCTGCTTGACACTGATATGCTTCTGTTAAACTAAGAAGAAAAGAAATCTTAGACTTATTCTTCTCATGTTTTAAAACTTTTGCTACATTTGGATCTTGTGAGGCCAGCAGATATATATGCAGTCGTATGACTGCAGATCTATACATGTAATAAATTTCAAGAAGACCTATACCTCCTTCAGAATGAGGAATATATATAGTCTTAGTATACACTGATTTTTATAAATCATTTAATAAGCATGAAGTCTCCTTCTTATTTTCCTGTCCAAATGATCCAGTACCTTTTGGGGCTAGTCAATCACTCAAAAACTGTACATTAAGACAGGAAGAGCAAACTGGTTTATAGCTTGGACTTTATTCCTAGATGTACGTGCTGTTTTCAGTGTTAACGTTAGCCTTCTAAAATATCCCTTACCGAGTTTTATTCACATTTGTTTAGGTTTTACTGTTGATCCTTCATCAATTCTCACATAAATATATATATATATATCTATACACTGCCTTTGCTCAAGTTCTTTTATACCACATTCTTGTCCCAAACTGATGTTTTCTTGGTGTTGCTGCACCTTTCCAGCTTTACAGGATGCTTTTGCACAGTTATAAAGACAAAATGACATTCATATATCATCCGAAAAGTTTTACCACTTGCTGTTGTGCTTTTAGTTTCTCATTTGATGAACTATAAAGTTTTAAATCACCCACAAAAAGAATATGAGAAGTCTTACACTTTGTTGTTTTCTGGAAGCCAAATTATAGTCATGACCTAATCTGTTAAGTAGACAGCTGAATGGGTTAAGGGCAAGACAAAAGAGCAGCAGTGACAGAGTCACCCTGGAATATCCCCCTTTGAATTTTTATCCCGGGAATTATAATTTGTCCTTTAGCATGGCTTAACCGCAAAGTGGTTTGCCACTGTTTCATGGTCTCTGTAATGTAATTGATCAGTGTAGAGTGTATCTTATACACTTTTAAGCATTCTTTTGCCCATGAATATGGAATACTGTCTAATGCTTTTTTATAGTCTATGCATGCCATAGTTAGACTTTCCCCCTTTTTTACAGTTCTCCATTATGACTTTAACAACAAATGATCCTTTGTTCCATATGACTTTCTTTTGTTACCTACTGCCACAATTGAGTTATATTTTAAATTACTATAAATTCTGCTGGCATCAATTCCAGTGTATATTTTATACATCGTTTGAAGGCAAGTTATTGGTCTGTAGTTTTTAGGGTAACTTGCAGGTTCACTCTTACATAGGATCATTGTTTTTCCTGTTCTTAGCCAGGTTGGTGTCTGTTCAGGGTGTGCATATAAATAATTCTTACTCATGGCTAAATCTTCGTGCAAAGATGTTAATACTTTTAACCAGAAGTTGGGAACTGCTTCTGGGCCTGGGGTTTTCCAATCAGAGGCCTTTCTTAACTTTGTTTCAATCTGTCAGGTTTTTACTTCATCTCATTCCAAATCCTGTACCTTTAAACTTCGTATTCATTCCTTTACTTCTTCTATCCACTTAGCATCTTTGTTATGTTCCACAGGATCTTCATAAATACTTCTCTAAAATGTATCTCTTTCTTATTCTTTGGTGGTCTTTCAATTCCTTTTGCCTTATTTCCCAGTTATTTATAAAACTTTTTTGGGTCATCAAAAAAATGCCTATTTTGCACTTTTCCTTTATATTTATCTGTGTATCTTCTAAGTTTTTCCACTCATGCTGAGATTTTTAGTTTATTATTTGTGATAGTGCATGATAGATCCTGATCTGTTCTAATACTGCTCATTTGTTTTATCACATTTGTCTGGGTATTTTTGTTAAACTGTTCCCTCTTCTATACTCTTCTAATATTGACATTTCTTGTCTTAGTTGCTTTATAGTTTTCTCTATTCAATATTTCCATGAAGATATTTGATTTCTCCCCTTCCTTTCCCTCACTACCCTGTGTTCTTGTGATAGAAATGTATCTGTTATTACTTTAGCTGCAAAGTAATATATCCTGTCCCTAAGACATTTATGTTTCCTCCCTGCCTTCGATAAATGTGGAATAGCTGCATGTATGATTGGATAAATGGTCATAAAGTTAAGGACTCTGTGCTCACATTGTGAGGAAGCCTATGGATTTAACCCCCCCCCCACACACACACACACACACACACAAAGTCGTGTTACCATGAACAATATTTGATGTACATTTTTCTGGCTCGTTAATATATCACTGCATTACATGGCCCGTGCAGACATTTTTCAATATAAAATAGAAGTCTGACCCCTTTTCCCTGTTAGTGAAATACGTATGTCTGAACATCACACTTGTGTATGTATGGTGGTCCCACACATCAAACTGTATTTCTGACCACATGCACCTGTTGTTCTGATTAAATAACTCCCTTATTAATCCTTCTGTATGTGTTGCTGGTTGTTGGTTCTTGCATGTATATATGGAATCAAACTTCAGATATTCATCAGTATTTTCTGGATCAACAAGTAAGTTTTTATTGATATATATATATATATATATATATATATATATATATATACATACATATACACACAGACACACACACACACACATATATATATATATATATATATATATATATATATATATAGATAGATATACACATATCTATATATATATATATATATATATATATATATAGATATATATATAGATATATATAGATATACACACACACATATATATATATATATATATATATATATATATATATATATATATACATAGATAGATATATATATATATATATATATATATATATATATATATATATATATATATATATATATATATAGTTTCACCTCTGAATCTTTAGCTACTGAAATATTGAACTTTAGTAGCTCCAGACTGAAGTGTCAAAACTGCACTTGCTCTCAAGTGCAGAATACCGAGTGTGGAAATGACGAAGGCAGAAATGTCGAATCTGCGGTGTGGCTGTAACTGGAAATTCAGGTAAGTAATGTTTTACTAGAGGTTATGGGCAGGGATTTTAGTGTGTGTTTGGAGATTTGAGGTGTGGGTTGGGGTAGGTAGGTAAAATTATGAATGTGTAAGTGTTGCGAGTGATGGTATTTGTATGTATGTGATGTGTGTTTATGTAAAGGGAGTGTAGAGTGTGTAGTGGTGGTTTTTGTGTGTGTGTGTGTGTGTGTTTACTGCAACCTCGGAGTTAGTATATATGAGTAGGGGTGGTGTGAGGTGGCTTGCCCCCCCTGCTTATATGTAGGGTAAGCTTTTGTGTTTGTTTTGTTATGTTTGTGTGTGTTTTGTTGTTTTATAGTGTAGGGAGAAAGGTGTGTGTGTGCTTGTTTGTGTGTGGAGTGTGTATGAGTAGTCGCGAATTTGAATTTCACGCTTTTGGGGTTTCGGATTTTTTCATTTTTCGGCTTTACAGTCCCAGGATACTGAATTTCGATATTTCAGTATTTCGGGATTGTAAAGTGAAACTATATATATATATATATATATATATATATATATATATATATATATATTGTTTTTTTTTGTTTGTTTGCTTCTCTGCATTTCGTTTACTATTATATGCAGCAGCAGCACAGCACCCATCCCTCAAGGAAGGTCTATAGCCCCATCCATAGGTGTCAACACCATCATCAACACCAGTACATCAGGAACAACCAGCACATCTGGGTCCCATTCTACCACAGTTGTGTTCACATCTCCTGCCATTCCTGTACCATCTGTGACAGTTAGCCCTGCAGTGTGGGCTAGTTTAGTTGTATTCACTGGTAACAGTGAGGGTGTAGATGATGGTTTTTTGTTGCCCACTAGCAGCTGGCGGAGAATCTGACAATAGCATTGAATGGAGGTCAGATGCCTGCATTGGGCAGATGATCTTACTCCTTTGAATCACAGATTTGCTGTCCTGCTCAGTATTGGCTTGCCATTTTGAGTCAGGACTCCGTGATAGCAGTACCAAGGGTGAAAAGTAATGTCCCTCCCTGTCAGTCATGCCTGTCTTCTCCTGCGACCTATGCTATCCATATTACATTTCTCTAAATTCTCTTCCTTCCAACCTCAACTTTCCCTTGTCTTCATAACAATAAAAATAAATTTAAATGGGGACCTGCCCTCTTGTTCCTTCTGGTCTACCTACGGCTTGCTTCCCTTTTTCATCTTGTGCCGATACTCCCATTTCCTACCCTTAATCTGATCACAAAATTGATAAACACACCAGACACATGTCCAAAAAAAGGATTTCTAAATGTCATTTAGATTTTTGCCTCATACTTTTGGTCTGCTTATCTTAAAACGTATGCTTTTCTGGCAAATCACAGAAGATTGAATTTTTTAAATGATGACATGCATTTGAGTTTCAGACTTCACATCCTTCAGAAAATGCTTGCTAATAGAAATCCTGCTATTTTAGCAGCTTTTTAAGTTTGCAAGACCAATATTTAAAACCTGTCCCTATTTTTGACCCTTTGCACCACAGTACTTTAGGCTTTGTCCAGCTTTCTTGAGCTATGAGGTTGAGCGGTATGGGCTCGCTCAGTGTTTTAACTGCTGCTCGTACTTTACTGTGATATAAGCTAATCTATCGTGATCTTCCCATGGTTCCATACTTCAGCTGCAGTATGCATCTGCTTGTCAGGTACAGTGGCCTGGCTGTATGCACTAAAGAGCATCCAGGCTCATCATGCATGTATTGTAAAAAGTGTTTTCTTAGCCACAGTCACAGGTGCACACTTTTGTTATCCCTGGGATAGTCATTTGTCCTCTCATTCTAAACTTTTTATAGATCAATATAGTATCTATTGAAATCAGATATTCTTTGCTGTATAGAAACAAGCCACAAAAAGATATCCATTGATAATACTGTTTGCCTGCAATGCACACCAATGAAATCATTGTTTTGTTTTCATGAATTATCAGTATTCGCAATCTTTGTTTTTGATAAAGTATTTATTTTAACAGTTAATTGTTATTATACCATGGAATTTGTTAATGAGGCAGTCAGTGGCAGAGTCTTATTATAATAAAATTTTGAATAACCCTTATGGAACCAGATATGGCAGGAGAACAGAGGGCATAAGAACGATAACTGATAATAAAATTAATAAGTAAACAAACACCAGATGCTCAATATCATAGACCACAGACTGCAGAAAGGTTCTGGGCAAATCTTTTGTATGAAACCTTTTTTTGTTACTTATCAGTGAACATAAATATTATTTAACCCAGCATCCCAAACAAGTAAAAAAAAAAAAAAAAGAAAACATAAAAAAAAAGCTAAACTGTACTCAGCAAAAAAAGAAAAAATTGCATACACTCTAATGTCCTGTAATATACCCTAGATGATACGTACATGAGGCACTCCAAGTAACCCGGATAAAATGCTATTCTTCAAAGACAGGAAAGACAAATACCTTATTTGTTTCACAAAGCCTCATTCTCAGTGAAAATGTTGAAATGGGATTGATTTTTTTTTTTAGTAGCAGTGCTACTGATCTAAAGTAAAAAGTAATCCATAGTTCATACACATACATAAGTAGCCAGAATGTCCCCCACATTCTGGGGGTGTGGTGGCAAAGCCCCCATATAAATTGGTTATATGTTGTCTTCTGGAAGAATTTATTCATTACACTTGTAAGTATCCATCTATATGCTTTACTACGCCCCTCACATACCCCAATGTGGAGGGCTGTGCCCCCACACCCCTCCAACTTTATATACTAACTCCAGGATCACACAACAGTGGGGAAAAGGCCATATATACCTTTCAGCGAAATGAGTTTCAGTGAAATGGGTTTTCAGTGAATTGGGTTTTTAGTGAGGTGAGCTTTCAGTGAATATGTGTCAATAAATTAAGCTTCAATGAAATGAGTTTTCAATGAAATGATATAGACCCTCTAAAACTTAGCTCATCTAAGAACATCTGCATAGTTGTTTCATACATACCTTCTGGGCAAAACATTCCCATTCTAGAAAATATTCTAGCCTGGATATCTGAAACAATACCAAAGGAAACCATTATCCTAGAGGATGTTAACAATGATTGGCAGACACTAACCTCACACCACACAACAAACTATATAAACCTCTGTGGCTTTACTCAACTTATTTTTGTTATATATAGTAGGAGTATTTATAACATCCAACACTCCACCCTGGATTGGTTACTAGTCTCTAACCCTTCTAACTTTACCTCCTCAGGCACACTCCCCGACTCCTTAAGTGACCACCTACAAGCCAATACTCACAGGACTATCACTCAACTCACAAAGCAACACAAGTTTAAAACTATACACAACAACCTCTAAAAGCTATAGACTGGTGATTCTAAACAGACGTCCCCTTAATGATGCAGTGGAACATTTCAACAGCACCTTCCTAAGCATTCTTAACTCCCTAGCCCCCCATCAAACAAAAAGAACAAAAAATAGCCAAGCCCCATGTCTCACCAAGTCATGAAAAAATTCTAATAAAAGACAGGGACAAAGCATGGGCTGCCAGGCAAAGGAATAAAACCAACAAAAATCTTCAGTTATACAGACAATCCTGCAATCAAACAAAAATACAAATACTGTATGACAAAACAATACTATTCCTACATTCAAGATAATCACAAAACAACCCTAACAAATTCTGTTCCTCTGTAATATCACTACTCAGCCTAGGAAATAAAAATAATCCCAACCCATACCCTAATATACCCAATGTACCACCTCTTCAAATAGCCACCGAATTCAACACACAGAGTCCATATCCAACCTAAAAGTAAACCCAGCTCATCCACCCCAACTCACTACTTCTACTAATACCCCCAGTACTAACCTCTACACACCCCACACATTACACACACACCCACACAACCAACTCCTCATTCATAACAAAAAAACAAACCCTCCCCAGCTTACTTTTCAGCCCATGGCTTTATCTCAAAAAAAAAAAAAAAAACTACTACAAAAACTGACACCTTGCTCAACCTCAGCAGACAACCTCCCACCAGAATACCTATAGCTTGCCACAAAGGGAATAGCATTCCCTGTTAGCATCTTAATTAATAGATCCATAGCTGAATCACATGCCCTTAACCTATGGAGAAGATCACACATTATTCCTTTACATAAGGGAGCCAACTCTACTGACATCAGAAACGTTCGTCCTATTGCAAGATTATAGAAAAATGTGTGCACCTACAATTTCTCCACCATCTTACACACAAAAAGCTACCTTTCCACATTCAACATGGCTTTAGACCTGCACACATTACCTCAACAGCCTTATTGTCTTTTATGGACTCTGTCAACAAAGGCTCACAAACTAGTATCTGCAGTATTTCTTGATTTGTCAAAAACATTTGACATGGTATCTCACCAAAAACTCCTTAAAGAACTTTCCAGCATTTGTATACCTTCCTCCTTACTTCAAGCTTTTTCTAGTTACCTAAGTATCAATAACTTACATTCATCCTCCTGTAAAGACACAATAATAAAATACGCAGATGACTCCACTATCATCTGCATATCAGACACATTAACTCACCTACAAAACAATGCAACAAGCTTTCTTTTCCATAGAAATATGGCTCTCCAATGCTGACCTCGTACTGAACCCAAAACAACAACGATCCTTCTCTTCAACTTCAAACCCCATAGTTCCAACAAAACAAAATTCAAGATCTTTGCAGCCAGCAATACTGAAACTGAATTGGTTCAGCATACCAAACTACTGTCACAATTGACGATAATTTCAAGTTTGACCTACGCATATAAAATAGTATATAAAAAAACGAAAAACTAGGCATGCTTTACAGGAATAAAAACTTCTTCACAACAGGTATATAAACCTCTGAAAAGTATAAAAAAAAAACAATTTATTATACCGGGAAGGTCAAATGCATGTTTCCCACTTCCCTTAATGCCAATCAGGAAATGTTAAAATCCACAGGAGCGAATGCTAGTGTGCATTCATTAATGTACGATTGACTTTCTGATACCAGATTGCACTACAATGGGGATCAAGAAATTTACCCTTTTCCCCACTATAGTGTGATCTCGGAGTTGGAATATATAATTTTCAGAGAGTGGGGGGTACAGGAAGGCTTGCCCCCTTTAAAACAGTAAAAACTAGTGTTGTGTAATTAAAAGTTTTAGGATACATTAAAAAAATGGGACAGCCACGGTGGTGCAGCAGTTAGCATTGCACCTCACAGCAAGAGGTTCTCTGGTTCAATTCTCGTTTGGGGTGTCGTCTGTGCAGAGTCTGCATGTCATCCCTGTGGTCACATGGGTTTCCTCCATGTGCTCCAGTTTCCTCCCACATCCCAAAGACATGCAGTAGATGAATTGGACACTCAAAACTGGCCCTAGGTGAGTGTGTGCCTTCTGTGGAAGGTTGGGCACCAGGCTGGCAACTGAACATTGTAAAACTCCACTGCCAATCATGAGTGGACAGGTGATCCGCTGTGGTGACCCCTAACCGGGAAAATCAGAAAGAAGAAGGATACATTAAACAAAATAGCCTGGGTGTCTCACATCATCTCTTGCTATTTCCTTTAACGTCAAATGCGGACGTAGGAGAAAGGTTGGTTGGCATTATATGCAGATAGAAATTATGGATACAACATTATGTTTTGATTCTTAACTTTCCACATTTTAATAGTAAACCTAATAAAACATGTATTGCCTGAACATATTTGTTTGTACTTTTTAAGTATCATTTACTATTCACTTGATGTTTAGTTTATTTCTAAATGGATTTTTAGAAAGTGGTCAGGATTCTAACATTTACATATGCTGCTAAAGGAATGACAACAAAAACACACACACACACACACACACACACACACACATATATATATATATATATATATATACACACAACCACACACTCATGCATATGTGTATATACACACACACACACACACACACACACACACACACACACACACACACACACACATATATATATATATATATATATATGGAAAATGTATTGGCCTGGTATGTGTTACATGAAATCTTTTGCCACTTACACATCACACAAATCATAACTCCACATCTTTAATTTGTTCATTCTTTCTGTCTTTTATGTTAGACTACCTTTTCCTATTGACTTCAGTAAGTTACATTAATTGACCATGTTTCTTCTGAATATGGCCTTATGTTGCTTTATAAAGGTTTCAGTGAATGCAGTGTCTCATCTATCAATTAATGCTTCTAATTCTGAAGCAGTCTTTAACTTTTAATTCCATTTGTAGTATCAATTCACTTTTCAACATATTTTACTACTGTAGTAAAGGTTATACTAATATTTGTTAGTTTTGTAGATTATTTTTTAGGTTAATTATGATTTTTTTTTGCATTTTTTAGTCCGGTCTCCTAGATGTCCATCAACCTCATTACCACCGCTTGTCCAATGAACCTATCGGCTTTATCAGAGCTGTATAGTCCTACTTGCTCATTGGAACTTGAAAGTCACAAGAACAGAGTCAAAGCCATCAACACCATAACTGGAGACCAGGCATTTGTGTCTATCCCTGACATCCAGGTTCACATGCTTGTAGCATCCAGGGGGTTTGGTGTAAACAGGCCCTAAATAATGAACATCCATGCTTCCCCGTGATATATTCAATGGCCTTGCTCCTTTGCAGACAGCAGTACATATACAATGTCCCATCCTTGACAGGAATTCAGCCACAGAAACTGTGGAGTGCACCCATTCCCCAGCCTTCTACTCGAAGACAGGAGAACTGGCTTTACAAATCGCCATTCATCTCCTTCCACACACTAGCTACAACAGGAACCCGAGGTGGTTAATGAACTTGGGTCAAGTGGGTTATCATCACTGCTTTATCCCACTATGACACTGGTAACTAAAAGAACTTTAATAACTAGACTCAGACCAATTGTCTGACTGTTTAGCTTTCATTTTTTTTCTGATTTCTCACTCAAACATTTTTCATTAAAACATGATCAAATGTAATGTCTGGGGCATGACACAGGTGGGTAGTGTTATTTTTGGGAGAGTCTGTGTATTTTCTGTGTGAGGTGTGTATATTACATTGTCTTTTTACATTGAAGGCCTTGGGAGATGTTGCCCATTCTATACTTTCTTCTATGCTATTTTACTTTTTCCTTTAAGTTTGACTATAAGTAAATATTTAGGTTTGGGGTTGAGTTAAATAGGCATGGTGTTTTGGGATTATGTCTGTGTCTGTATTTGGCATCTGAAATGTATTAAATTTTGCTTTAGGTTTTAGCAAGTAGAAGAAATGTGGTTTGAAAAAGCACTAATTTATATTCAGTATCTGGGTTCTAACGTATATACATACTCATGCTCATGTTGACAGAAAAAATATTGACCAAAACACTCCAACAATTCATTATATCAGCAAAACAAATAAGCAGCACCCACTACATTGAAAAAGGAAACAGATTTCTTCTTCTCATGTACTACTACCATAATCCTACCAAAAATTCAGCTCACATTTGTCTGAATACAGACAGTACTATGGAAATGTCTTTTTCAGGGTAAGGGGTAGGGTTAGCAATCATTAAGGTGGAGCAGGGCAGGATTTGTTAAGTACTTCTCTAGTGAGAAACCCAATAATAACAGCTCTTAGGAAGGTGTATAACAATTGTTACACACCCCCTAAGTGATGTTATAATTTGGTCATGAGCTACGGACTAATAACTGAATGGGTTGACTGGAAAAAAACAGCAATAGATAGAAAAACAGTTTTGTTTCTTTCAAATGTCCATTCTTCCCAACTGTCCCTAAGTTTTTTTTTCATGTCTTTTCTCTGACCTTCAAAGTTTTTTTGCTTTTCTGGTAAATCACTTAGGATTATAGTCAGTTAAAATTTCAGAATTAAAGCTTCATACTTGTTGATCAGAAAAAGCATATTGATGCAAAGCCATTGTTCTTTTAACACTTTTAAGTGAATTAGAGCAATTTTGTAAAATTTTATTCTGAATTTGATTCTTTATTCCACCCGAGAGGGCAGTGCAGTGGCGCAGAAGATAGGGTTGACACATCACAGCAAGAGGTTCCCTGGGTCAATTTTCAGCTGTGATGCCTTCTGTGTAGAGTCTCCATGTCCTCCATGTGTTCATGTGGGTTTCCAGTAGATGCTCTGGTTTCCTCCCACATTCCAAAGACATGCAGTAGGTGGATTGGATACTCTAAATTGGCCACTGGTATCAGTTTGCATGTACATGTGTGGTGTGGAAGAACTACTGCTGCGGAGCTAGCCACCTGGCTGTGCATATCTTGTGTCTAGATGATTATCTCCGTTGAAGTGACACCCTGAGCCCGTGTACACCAGTGGGAAATAGTGGTTGTGGATGGATGGAATGATTCCCATGAAGAATTCCTAACGTACACTGTTGTCTGTTTCACAGCACTCATTAAATGTTTTACTTTGTGCTTTTTCCTCTGTAACTAGTACTATTTGGAGACATAAAGCTCCACACACCACAAAAAATTATGATTGGATGGCCAATAATAAACTTTTATTACAAGTTCTCAACATCAATGCCAAAATTCACGACTTGACCTTCATTCTCCAGGTGAATTTACTGACATCCATGTCTCAAACATAATAAGCTGGTTATGACCTGACACAGTCATAATCAACTGAAGAAAAGTACAAAAACCACTACACGGAGCAATGAAGTCCTCCCGAGCTCGCTACCAAGCACTCTGGATACAATAGAAGCACTTAACTGACAATATAAAATTTAAAGCTAAAATTTAATTAAGGGTAATGCTTTAACTGATAGCAAGGACTGCTCCTGCTTGATTCAGGCAGTATAGTCATACTGATAAATGGAAAGTATCTATGCAAAAAGAAAGCCCTTACTATCAAAGCACTTGATCTAACACATATTCATGGAGATAACAATCAGTGTCCCATTACTCTGAAATACAAATCTATTTTTTGGAAGGTATCTCATCATGTTGCCACAGTTGCCACAGTTGCAGTACCAGGGAAAGACACTTTCCATTTTAAAGATTTAAGAAAGCAATGAAAAAGAAGTTTGACCTTCTGAAAACCCTCCTTATCAGTTTGGGAAAAGGTGAGGAGAGGAGTCAGTTTGTTTCTTTCAAATGTCCATTCTTCTCAACTGTCCCTAAGTTTTTTTTCATGTTTTTTTCTCTGACCTTCAAAGTTTTTTTGCTTTTCTAGTAAATCACTTAGGATTATAGTCAGTTAAAATTTCAGAATTAAAGCTTCATACTTGTTGATCAGAAAAAGCATATTGATGCAAAGCAGGGGTGTAGCTAGGATTTTCAAATTTGTACTGACAGCTCTCAAACTGCTACCCCCCTCCCCAGCCAAGCTACGGCCATTCTTGTAATTCACGGTTTGCTCTTTTAGTGTCGATGAAGAGGCATTCGCTGTAATGCCTCTTCAGTAATATAATATAAATTCACTCAAACTCGGTTCCTTGAATTGAAAATTAACCTGAAATGTCAGTTCTTTGAAAAATGCAGCATGGTAGTTGGGGTAGAGACTTTATGCTTTTGTTTTCTGTAACTAAGGTACAGGTTTTGAGCTTGAGTAAATTACTTACCACCTGCTACCACTAACTAGGATGTTTCATTCACACACACACCTACCTACCTCTTAGTGCAAGAAATATGGACAAAGCCTAAAATAAACAGGGACAGATATTAAATAATGTTCTCGTGAACTTAGAAAGTTGCTAGAATAACAGGATTTGTGCTAGTATAAATTTTTCTAAAGGACATGAAGTCTGAAGCTCAAATGTCTGTCATTATTTAGCAACTTCAGGCTTCAATGATTTTCTAGAAAATCACAAAATTTATGAGGAACAGACAAAAAATATGGGGCAAAAATCTGGACATTCTGCAAAATGTGGACAGTTGAGAGGTATGCTACCTACCACACACACACACACACACACACACACACACACACACACACAAACCTCTCAACCTCTTACAGCAACAAACTCATAAATAAAACTGAGGCAAAGGCCCAAAAATAAGGACATTTTTTTAAATATTGCTCTTATAAACTTAGAAAGATAATAGAATAGTAGTAGGTCTTGCATCAGTCCGAATTTTCTGAAAGGTATGAAATCTGAAACTGAAATGTCTGCATTATTTTCTAACTTCAGTCTTTAACAATTTGCCACTAATTTGCCAGAAAACTGCAATTTTATGAAAAACGGACCAAAAATGTGATGCAAAAATATAAAATTGCCAGACAATACAGCTGGGAACCTGTCAAAGGAGGGACACCATTTTAATATGAGCACAGTTAACTTAGAGCAGCTGACAAAATTAGAGAATCTACATGCATTTCTGAAATAAAAGTAATGTATAACTCTGATCATTATATTTATTTATAAAAGTAAAGTAAACCCTCTATGTTTTCTTCCAAAATTGCTATTTTCTGGAGGGATCATTAGGGGAAGAGCAACATTTTGAGCCAAAATCAGGGACAGTTGAGGTTTGGCTATGCCTAATTCTATAAAGCAATTTATTTGCATATACCTCTCAACCTGTTAATGCAATAAATCTGGACAAGGCCAAATATATTGAGGGAACATATAAACAGTACTAAAAATTGCTCTTGTATAAACTGGGACAGTTGATAGAACAGGTCTTATTTTAGCATGCATTTTTCTGAAGGTTATAAAGTCTGAAACTAGTGTGTCATTATTTAGTGACTTAATTCCTAAATCATTAGCCAGAAAACCACAAATTGAGGAACAAACCAAAAATAAGAAGCAAAAAATCTATTCATTCTTTGAAAATCTGGACAGTTGGGAGGTATAGTTCAGCTAGGGCTGTCTAAGTTTGCCGCCCTTCCCCCTCACAAAACCATAGTCGAATGGAGCCTCCCCCTGCAGCCATTCCAATGATCCATTACTTTGCTATTTCACTCCATTTACCATAAACACTAATGTACATACTGATTTACTTCTATGATGATTTGAACTTCATTTGAAAGTTTTATTTTGCATTTTACAGCACAAACACTAAGACATCTGCTAAACAAACTTGGCATTAAAACTTCTCTGCCCTTGAAACTCACATTCACTGAAACAACATTAAAACCCATATTCAAAGAAAAATACATTTTACCCGTGGCAGATAAGAATTAATTCTGGGCTGCTTTTAAATCATAGGCCCCTTGCATATGAAACATACATGTGCTCTTTGATACACCTTCCTATTGCTTTGAACATTTTTCCAGTAAACAATGAAACAAAACTACCCAATTCAGAACATTTCCATCATAAAAGTCTAGTCAAACTTTTACAGTCCACCATTATCAGTAAATAATATGCACAATCTCTGAAGTAGTAAAAAAGTCATCTAAATAATTCCACGTTAAATAAATCTAACTAATGAAGAGGTTGCTGCTAGCAATCACCTTTATATTTCATGACTTCACCGAAAAATAAAGTGTCTGATGCCCCTGAGGAATAAATTGCCTAAATTACATTAATAATAAGCTAGTAATATTGCAATAGGAAATGGATGGCAAACTGATAACAGGCTCATAGTTAGTGTCTTAACTTTCAGTACAGCAGCATTCAACCCTTATGGGAGTAGAACCAATAACCTTCTGCATTAAAAGCAAGTACACAACATTTTGTGCTACTAGCAATGTGAGCCAACTTAGCATAATCAGCACTAAACTTCTCTTCCCCTGCAGCTCTCAGCTCCTTGTAAAATCTACGCAATACTCAACTACATCTCAACTTCGCAGCACAAGAAGTCTGGAAAAAGCCAAATTTATTGGGGTGGGTCAAAAGGGCAAAAAACAGGAACACATTAAACATTGCTTGTATAATCTTGGAAAGATGCTAGAATAAAATGCTGTGTTACCATCATACATTTTACTGCCAAGGTCACTTTACAAAATAGTCAGAACAACATACCACTATGCCAAATCACCTGCTTTGTGAAAGAGAGGAAGACTGAAACTTAAATGGCTATCATTTAATGAATTCAGTTCTCACCATAGCTGTCAACCTCTTAGCACAAAACACCTGGACAAACCCAGTAATGAGGGAATACAGCCCTCAAACATATTCAGTGAATTCAGTTCTTGCCATAGCTGTCAACCTTAGCACAAAAAACCTGGACAAAGCCAATAACAGGGTATTACAGTCCCAAAAATAAGGACACATTTTAAATAGTCATAAACTTAAAAAAATTGCTATAAAAAAGGTTGTGTTAGTATATATTTATTGCTAGAATAAAAAGTTGTTTTACTATGTCACCAACACAGGGATAAGATGCAGACTCCACACAGAAGGCACCCCAGCCAAGAATCAAACCAGAAAACCTATAGCTGTGAGGCAACAATACTACCACTACACCATCAAATATGTAAGGAAGTAAACATTCAGAAACCTGAAGTCTGAAATTTAAATGCCTGTCAATTTGTTAATCAGGACAGTCTGACTTGGAACAAAAAAAAACAATTCTCAGCAGAGGCCCAGGAAAAAATAATGCAGACATGTCTTTGTAACATGGGAGGACACAAAAGCAAACCCACACAAACACAGGGAGAAGATACAGACCCCCCACACAAAGAAGGCACCCCAGCCAAAAACCAAACCCAAGAACCTATAGCTGTGAGACATCAATGCTACGTTGCTACCACTGCACCATAAAATTTCAAGCATTGCAATATTTAAAAAACACAGATATGATACAGATATTGATCAGATCAAATATGAGGCAAAAATCTGCAATTTTTTTACAAATGGTGGTAGGTAGGGAATTCAGGTCTTTAACACCTGCATACAAGGTACAGGGTTCAAGCCTGAGGTATTCCCTACCACACCACCCATCCCACCTGGAGCATTTTTACACACACACACACACACACACACACACACACACACACACACACACACTACTCACCAGCCCCTCAGTTCTACATACAGTCCTTGACGTGAGACCAACAAATCCTCCCGCTTTCCTTGCAGTGAGACCAACAAATCCTCCTGCTTTAAGTCCTTGAAATCCTCCCGCTTCGACCAACATAACGCTTGCAGCTTGAAAACGCATTTGAACTGACATGCGTGGTGAGCTCCATTCCGACTGGCTGCCCTGATGAGCTGACGTCATCGTCGTGCACTAGTAAAGCGCGAAGATTTAAAATGCTAAAGCGCGAAAACTTTAAAATGCTACCCCCCTTCTAAATACATTGTACTGAAATCAGTACAGTGCGTATGCATCTCGACGTCCCTGATGCAAAGCCATTGTTCTTTTAACACTTTTAAGTGAATTAGAGCAATTTTGTAAATTTTTATTCTGAATTTGATTCTTTATTCCACCTGAGAGGGCAGCCCAGTGGTGCAGAAGATAGGGTTGACACATCACAGCAAGAGGTTCCCTGGGTCAATTTTCAGCTGTGATGCCTTCTGTGCAGAGTCTCCATGTCCTCCATGTGTTCATGTGGGTTTCCAGTAGGTGCTCTGGTTTCCTCCCACATTCCAAAGACATGCAGTAGGTGGATTGGATACTCTAAATTGGCCACTGGTATCAGTTTGCATGTACATGTGTGGTGTGGAAGAACTACCGCTGCAGAGCTAGCCACCTGGCTGTGCATATCTTGTGTCTAGATGATTATCTCCATTGAAGTGACATCCTGAGCCCATGTACACCAGTGGGAAATAGTGGTTGTGGATGGATGGAATGATTCCCATGAAGAATTCCTAACGTACACTGTTGTCTGTTTCACAGCACTTATTAAATGTTTTACTTTGTGCTTTTTCCTCTGTAACTAATACTATTTGGAGACATAAAGCTCCACACACCACAAAAAATTATGATTGGATGACCAATAATAAACTTTTATTACAAGTTCTCAACATCAATGCCAAAATTCACGACTTGACCTTCATTCTCCAGGTGAATTTACTGACATCCATGTCTCAAACATAATAAGCTGGTTATGACCTGACACACAGTCATAATCAACTGAAGAAAAGTACAAAAAAACACTACACGGAGCAATGAAGTCCTCCCGAGCTCACTACCAAGCACTCTGGATACAATAGAAGCACTTAACTGACAATATAAAATTTAAAGCTAAAATTTAATTAAGGGTAATGCTTTAACTGATAGCAAGGACTGCTTCTGCTTGATTCAGGCAGTATAGTCATACTGATAAATGGAAAGTATCTATGCAAAAAGAAAGCCCTTACTATCAAAGCACTTGATCTAACACATATTCATGGAGATAACAATCAGTGTCCCATTACTCTGAAATACAAATCTATTTTTTGGAAGGTATCTCATCATGTTGCCACAGTTGCAAAATTAACCCATTACATGATACCAGGGAAAGACACTTTCCATTTTAAAGATTTAAGAAAGCAATGAAAAAGAAGTTTGACCTTCTGAAAACCCTCCTTATCAGTATGGGAAAAGGTGAGGAGAGGAGTCAGTAAGTGAATAAGCCTAGTGATTAATGTTTGGGTAACTTGAGAAAAAAATACAGTAGATATTAGAGTGTATGAAGAAAACAAAGATCTGCGCATGTGTCAGCAGTTAACAAGGGTACAAAAATTTGCTGCGGGATCCATAGAGAAAGGAACCACGTACAGCATTTAAACAGGAGGGATATGTCAACATACAGCTATGACAGAGAATATGCTAGAATGGAAACAGTAAAGAGTCGGGACTTAAGTAATAAAATGGTGCAGCTAGAACATGTTGCAAAGCAAACAGTAGAAATGTGATTTCAGATTAAAGGTTTGTGAAGAAGAGTCTAGAACTAACAACTAACACTAAATGAAATTAGGAAGTATGAAAAGTGCACAAAATGAAATGAATTTTAAACTTTATATTATGCTAAAACAGAAACCGCCAGAAATGAAGAATTCTAAGCAGGTGCTGAGAGTTGATAAGGAAAAGCTTGCCAGTAAGACAGATTTCACCGGCGTAGAGAAAAAGGAACAGGATGTGCTTGGGTAGGTCAAATTAATAAAACATGGCATTCTTGGGTTTTTTCTCTACCTATGTATACTAACTCCATGACTGAAAAAAAAAAAACTCAAGAAAAAGAGAAATTATCTTAGAATTGCTACTGCTGTACAAGCAGAAATATACTGGCAGTTGTATCCTATGTATAAAAAAAAAAAAAAAAAAAAAAAATCAGAAAATTATAATGCAGTAATAGAAACCATTATTATAAGTAAGTGTAGGAAAAAAATCCTACCACTTATATAATACAATAAGATATAATGGGCTGTGCCTTAGAGATATAGTACCAATTACCCAGTCTTTTAAAGTTCTCATCCGGTAACAGCTTAAGTTTGAAGCAATATCAGTGCAGTATATGCCTTAGTATGACTTTCTGCTTATATATGTACCTATGTCTATTTGCTTGTGTACATAACTGTCTGTCTAGCTTTCCATTTCATAACTTACATGACATTTCTTGCACCGTGGCCACTATTAATGGCTGATACAGCTACAGAGTCTGATGAAACAAATGGCACTCTATATGTAACTGGCATGAATGAATGGTCTGAGTTACAAAAGATTTTCAAGATCTGTTTAAATTTGACTATTTCCTGGAACTGCAGCACTATGATGTAACTTGTTTGCATGTTTTGTGGTTTATAGAAGTAGCTTTCAATAAAGCTTCTACTGATCAAACAACAGAGAGAGAGAGATGATGTCATACATGTAAGTGACTATCTTAAAATGAATTTCATGCTAAGACCCTGTCACTAGGCGCCATGCAGTAACAATGAAAAGTCTGTAAAATTATCTGGTCAGTGTTCTATAATTTTGCACACCAGTACATATGAATTTTAGAAGGGTCCTTATCAGAACTAATAGTATGTTGTATTCATTTGCCACTCCTGGTACTATCATTTAATTCTAAGATCTTACTTAAGGATACAAACAAAGCTTGGGAAATCTAGCGACAACACAAAACACCAAAAACTAGGCAAACCTTTTCTGAACTTAGAAATAAAGCAAAAAAGCAGGTCAAGATCGACAAAAAAAACCCACTATATTTCCTTACAAAGGAAAGAGAGTGACAACCCACAAATATTCTGGGCTGCAGTGAACAACATCCTCCAGCCTGGAAAAGCCACTACACCACCACCAAACATTGAAGGTACTAACCTTAACATAGCCTCAAACTTCAATAAATACTTTACCTCCGCCATACTGAAACTAGTGAATGATATATCACCCATAACCCAACCACAATCCACAGAATGCCAAACTAACTCCACCCCCTTCTCACACAAACCAGTACCAACATCAAGCATTCAAAAACTCATAGCAAAACTCAAACCAACCACCCTCACTGCCAACCATCTACCAGCCGAATATCTCCAAACTGCATCAAAGGCCATTGCCTACCCCCTCGCTCTACTTAATAGGTCCATTTCTATGCGCACCATTCCATCCATGTGGAAAATCTCATATGTCATTCCCCTCCACAAGGGCGGCCCCTCTACTGACCTCTCCAACTACCACTCCATTGCAATCTTATCACCCTTATCTAAGCTCTTAGTAAGTGGGTAAGGAGTTGGTGGTGGATACATCTTTCTAACAACCTACTATCTAAAACCCAACATGGATTCAGACCATCCCATAGCACTAACACTGCCCTAATTAACCTGTCCAGTACCATAAACACATACAGGAACCAAGGGAAACTGGTCTCCGCCACCTTCCTAGACCTATCCAAGGCATTTTACACAGTTTCCCTTGATAACCCCACCTTGCACTGGTTCAGCAGTTACCTAAGCAACCGCTCACAATCTTTCAAGACTGGAAAAACAAACTAGCGAAAACCACCGCAAATTCAAAAGCCAAGAATTC
Organism: Protopterus annectens; assembly: GCF_019279795.1. NCBI lineage: Eukaryota > Metazoa > Chordata > Ceratodontiformes > Protopteridae > Protopterus > Protopterus annectens. The sequence goes on from NC_056749.1 coordinate 157,934,246, forward strand.
GACTCAGGCCAGTCCAAAACATAAAAAACATGAAAAACAAATTTTGTATAAAATTTGTTTTTCATGTTTTTTACGTTTTGGACTGGCCTGAGTCGAGTTCTTGGCTTTTGAATTTGTGGTGGTTTTCGCTAGTTTGTTTAACCACTCACAATCTGTCAGATGGGCCAACTCCCTATCCCCCCCACTCCCCGTCCCATGCAGCATCCCTCAAGGCTCAGTCCTAGGTCCCCTTCTTTTAACATATTTGCAAACAATCTCCACCTAGCTACCACTAAAGCTGATATTGTTCAGTATGCAGATGACACAACCCTAATTTGCTCAGCACCCAACATCCATCTAATACAAAGTAAAGTCAAAGAATCCTTCACTGTGATAGAGAACTGGCTACACAACTACCGACTGATACTAAACCCCAAAAAAACACAGCCATTGCTATTCCACCCAACTAGACACTGCAACCCCACCTTCACCATCCTCTCAGCCAGTAGCACCCTCATCACGAGAGTAGCTGAGGCTAAACTACTAGGTGTCACTATTGATCAACAACTTAAATACAATAAATACATATCCCAAACTATCTCTAAAGTCCATAAAAAGCTAGGATGGCTGTATTGTAGCAAAGAGTTCCTAACCCCCAAGTTTAGAGCTACCATAGCCAGAACTCTTCTCTTATCAACATTACTCTATGCCTCCCCAGTTCTAACCAAAATCAATAAAACTGATCTGAACAAACTCTCCATTTGCTACCACAAAATAGCTAGATTCACTGCCAACACTAAATCACACTCTCACCACTGTTAAGCCTATTTGAGCTACACTGGGTGGAATTTCCAAACCTACTACGCTACCACCAACTTCATCATAGCTCACCAAATTCTATACCAGCCAGAGGGATCTCCTGTCCTAACTGGCATAGTAAATTTCCACAACTCCAGCAGAGAACGAAGATCAAGTAAAAATCCCTGATTGAGGTCAATCCATGGAAGAACAGCTCTGGAGAAGCCCTATTCTCCCGTGAGGTTGCTAAAGCAAGGCACTCCTATTGGAGTTGGTATATTTAATCTGCAGGGGGTGGAGGTGAGCGCATCTCCCCTACAAAACACTTTAGAGACAATAAGTTAGGATTCTGAAGTGTTGGATGGTGAGAGTGGTGCATCTCAACTGTTTATATTGGCTTTAAAGCTTTGGTGGCACTTTTCCATTATTCAGTATTTGTTTATTTAAAGTTTCATTATTATGATGTTTGTGTAAGTCGCCTCTGAGATATGGAATTTGAATATATATTTATATATACATATGGGTCTCATTTAGATGATTTAAGTTTCAGAACTTCAAATGTCATATGGCCGGGACCATATGATCAAAACGTTAAACCTGCGAATATCTAAACAAAAAAAAACAAACAAAAAAAATTCCTAGACATTTATGCACCCCTCACCCCCCCCCCCCGCTATTTAAATATATCAACTCTGTATGGAGATCTCTGTTAAAGTATTCAAAGTTTGAAAACTTTGATCATATAGTGTCTGCCATATGAAATTCAAAGTTCTAAGACTTTGATCACCTAAATGGGACCTCTATATATATATATATATATATATATATATATATATATATATATATATATATATATATATATATATATATATATATATATATATATATATATATATTTTTTTTTTTTTTTTCCCCAATGTTTTGTCAGTCAGACATTTGAGTTAGATCATTTGTAGTTCTGCTTTCAAATTTTGTTTAAATGTAATACATCTGTAGATATATAGGTATATATTTATTTCTGTCTTTATATATAGCTATATAGATATTAAATACATTCAAAATGTTAAACATCTTAAATGCTGAATGGCATAACATCAACATGAAGAGGTTGAAAACAGGTATTTGACAAAATCATGGTAATACATGCATTGGTGCTTTTCCCTTTCTCCACTGTAGCACAATCTCAGAGTTGGTATATGCAATTAGCCATGGGTGTGGGGTGAATTTAGGCTTGCCCCCTCGCATAGGATTTGTGCTGAGTTTTTCAGCATTTTTAGTTTCAACCTTTTGTGTTAGATGTTGTACCATTTCAGTTATTTAACGTTATAAGTATATTATATATATATATATATATATGTGTGTGTGTGTGTGTGTGTGTACAATATGTGTGTGTGTATGTATGTATATATATTTATATATATATATATATATATATATATATATATATATATATGAGATACACTTAATATGCCATTAAGGAAACATCTTCCAGGTCACACATGTTCCTAATGCATTAGGGGGAAAAAGTGATGGTAATCGAGAAGTTTTTGATTTCAGAGTTCAATAGTTGATACTGTTTACATTTGACCTTGAAAAATTATATATATATATATATATATATATATATATATATATATATATATATATATATATATATATATATATCTTCAGCAGGTAAAAAAGCCAGTGTATAGGTAACTGTATGATGAAGTCTGACATATTAGTGTCACAACTGTTCAGTTTAGACAAGTGTAATCACTGATGACAAACAAGAACAAAACACCCGCTCACAAATGAAACAGTCCTCAAGTTGAAGCAAGCAGTAGCACAATCCAAAATAACACAAGTAATATTCATTTCTGCAAAAATCCTCAAGATGAAAATGAACATGAAACAGAAGAAATCAAAGTTTATTTTCAAACAAACACTTTCATTCCCTAATGTAAACTTCATAAGAAAAGAATGCAACAAATCAATGTTTCATTTATACTAAAACACCACCTTTACATCAGGTATGGGTCTGAACATCAAAATGTGTCACTACCTCTTTAAATGTGGTTCAGTGTCTGCATATTGTGGAATGTCACCAGAAGAAAATTAAAGTTTTGGAATGACCCAGCCAGAGCTCAGATCTAAATCCAATAGAAAATCTGTGGGATGACCTGTAGAGGATTGTGCACAAGAGTTGCCTTTGCAATATGACAGATTTGGAGAGCCTTTGAAAGGAAGAGTGGGCAAATATTGCCAAGTCAAGATGACTCCTACCAAAGATGACTTAATGCTGTAATTAAATCAAGAGGTGCATCAACAAAGTATTAGTTTAAAGGTGTGCACACTTATGCAACCTGCTTATTGTATGTTTTTCATTTTTTATATTTTCCCCCCTGACAGATTTGTTTGTTTTTCAATTGAATTGTACAGGTTATGTGGAGTATGCACTCATAGTGACATAACTCCACTTTTTGGTTTTTAATCTTATGTTTACTCATTAGGGAAAACTTGACAAAGAAAATTATATGCCCAGAATCTGCTAGAGCTTGCACATCCTTCCTTTCTTTTAAAAAGAGAATACATTTTACTAGCTTGCTTGTAGCATAGTGACAGGGAGCTGAAGTAATCATCCTAGTGTAGCTTTATAATACTCAAGAGTTACCACTTCATCTAAGATATGCTTTCAAACTTTTACATTACAGCGATAAGTACTACCTTCAGTGTTAAAACATTAGTTTCTTTTTGCTTTATAGAAGAAGATCCATTTATTTCTGCAGTTTAAATCTTTGCAGTAATCAATTCATTGTTAAACATTGTAATATTAATTAATACGTCTTAACTAAAGTTTCTGGCTTATCTGATTTCTTGAGTCTAATTTGTAGTATCATTTTTGTCTTATTTTACAAGCAAAATTCATTTAAAATGCCTTCTGCTACAATTTCCAATATGTTTGCTTTGCCATTTTCATCAGCTTGAAGACATATCTTTAAATACACTTTAAAATTATGCATTTGTACACTTACTGGTTTATCTACATTAAAATATCCTCTCTAGAGAATCTGTGCCAGCCTTCCCCAGAAGTTTCTGTGTGTTTGTATATAATTCATATCTCAAAGTGTGTGTGTGTGTGTGTGTGTGTGTGTGTGTGTGTGTGTGTGTGTGTGTGTGTGTGTGTGTGCGCGTGCGTCGGCTACTTGGGCAGGGACACAAAGCACTGGTTGGACAGAGAGGGTGCTGGAGGTTTTAGCTTGCCCACTAGTTGAGATCTGGACCCTATAGCTGTGCCAGTGGGGAGTCTTATTGGAGATCTGGAGAGAAAGGGAGAAACCAGCCCCAGACTGACAGTGATCTCTGTGTGCTCTTAAGGGAAATTGTACTTTACTGTGTGTGTATTTGTTATCCTCCCCTATATGGATGCCCATCACTGGTGTTAGTGGTGACGACTGAGGCTCCTTGATTGCTGGGCCAGTGCATGGTAATCACATATTAATTGTTTGGCAGTGGTGAAATATCCACACCACATATTAATTGGTTGGCAAATACTAATTGACTTATAGTGGTGTGGGTAGTGTGAATTCCTGTAGCTTGTGTACAGTATTCACTGAAGATGTTTTTGTACTCTAAATCAGCCACACAGTGAATACTCTGAGTTCAGATCACAATTGTTTTATTTATTTTGTTAGCTTAGTTAGTCAGGGAGAGCAGGCAAGCATGTTAGCAGAGGAGTAAAGAAAGCTGACAAGGAGCCAGTTGGCTGAGATGTGCCAGGCTAGGGACTGGTGCATGGAAACCTGACTAAGGCAGATATGATTGCAGCTTTGGTCACAGCTGCATCAGAAAACAGCAATCAGGAGGATGATCAGTCTGGCAGTGGAGGTGTACAACAGTCAGAGAATGGACAGCCCAACCTTTCTGCAGAGAACTTAAAAATCCATCTGGAGCTAGAGAGACTTGAGTTGAAGGCCAGTCATGTGGAAACAGAAGTAGCAGACAGACTGAGACATCTACAGGATTAGGAGAATGAAAAATTGCTATGCCTGGAAGCTGAGGAGGAGGAGAGGCAGAGGCAGCATGAAAAGGAGATGCTGACTCTTTGTCAGAGTCATGAAGATAATGGGGCAGGGAATAACGAGACCTCAGAAGCACAAAAGGTCAGTAAATTTCCTCCGCAGTTTACAGAGGGGGATAATTTTGATAGTTTCATTCATATGTTTGAGAGGGTATGTAAACAGTATGATGTTGACCAAAATTTCTGGTCATGAATGTTTTAATTATACTGTTGTTAAGAACTCTTTATTAGAATTTTTTAAGCTAACACCTGAAATGTATAGGAAAAAGTATCGTGAGCACAGACACAAGGCAGATGAAAGTGCATGTGAATATATTGCTGAACTGAGCACTTATTTTCATAGGTGGGTGAGTGGATATCAGGTCACCACTTTTGAAGGGCTGGCAGACCTTTTGGTTAGGGAACAAGCCCTTAGCACTTTGCATGAGGACATGAGGATCTGGTTAGCTGAATAGACAATGTGCTACTTCAGAGGAGTTGGGGAAGAAGGGACACCTATATCTAGCAAGCAGGGCATCCCTGCACAGCAAAGGGACCCCCAATACTGCTCATGGGTCTAAAGGAACCCATGGTGGGCAGCGCAGATTGCCCCAAAAGAATCTGCCAGTAGCAGGGGAAGCCACTAGTCCAAGTACACATCCAGGACCTAGGGTTAAATGTTTTGAATGCAACCAGTGGGGCCATGTGGCATACAGATGTCAATGGAGGCAAGGTGGGGAACAAAAGGTGAGAGAGCAAGTAAGTGGGGAAGACAAAATGTCAATAGTAGGTTGTCTTGAGACAACAGGGGTACCTAACTACAATCCTGCTGATGTCCTGATAGGGAAGGATTTGGATGAGGCAGTACCATGTGTTTATGCAGTTACATGCAGTCAGGCTTCGAGATAAGCATGTGGGTCTGGTAGTCTGGGGAAACTCAGACAGATGGCATACTTGCAGCCAGGACTGCTGAGGTGATTACTTCAGGGAGGAAGCTATGTGGTAGCAGTGAGACTGAAGGTGAGCCACAGCTGCTTGTGGATACTGATGTTCCCTTGGACAGAGTGACTGCAAAGGTAGAGGTGAGTAGTAGTACCCAGGCTGACAGTGAGGCACACCTGTCAGAGGATACCAGACTTCCTGTGGAAGGGGAGCTGGGAAGGGTTACAAAGAGAGAGTTGAGACAGGCTCAGCTCTTAGACCCTACATTGCAAGGCCTGAGGCAGGTAGCTAGTGAAGCACCTGATTCTCAAGGGAAGGGGGAATCTGTATACTGGGACAAAGGGTTACTGTATAAAGAGTGGACCCCTGAGGGAGGGCTAGAAGGTGAGGGGGTACAGCAGTTGGTAGTGCCTTGAGCCTACAATATGGCGCTTCTAGCTATAGCTCATGAAATTCCTTTTGCAGGTCATATGGGCATAAAACGTACAAAGAAACATATTATGCAGAACTTCTATTGGCCTGGAATTTCCAGAGATGTAACTGGGTACTGCAGGACCTGTCAGCAGTGCCAAAATGTTGGCAAAGGCAAGAGACAAGGTGGAAGCTCCTTTGATGCCTTTGTCTGTGATTGAGGAGCCATTTCAGAGGTTAGCTATGGATATTGTGGGGTCTCTGAGTACCCCAAGTTGCAAAGGGAAAATGTATATTCTAGTGGTAGTAGATTATGCTACAAGATACCCTGAGGCAGTGGCTTTGTCCTCCATTAAGGCAGAAATGGTGGCAAATGCTTTGTTAAAGATTTTCAGCAGGGTAGGTTTCCCAAAAGAAATAGACTGACTGACAGAGCGGTGCCAATTTCATGTCAGACCTACTGGCTTGTCTGTGGAAGTACTGTTGGGTGAAGCACCTGAAGGCCACCCCCTACCATCCCCAGACTAATAGCCTTGTTGAGAGGTTAAACTATACAATCAAGCCCATGCTACAGGCATTTGCAGATCAGTTTAAGAGGGAGTGGGACAAATATTTGCCACATCTGTTTGCTTATAGAGAGGTTCCCTAGGAATCCATGGGCTTTTCACCCTTTGAGTTGCTGTATGGGCATAGGGTGAGAGGACCTCTAGATTTAATTTGTTATGAGTGGGAAGATGAGTGTGAATCTCGCAAGGAGTCTGTTGTGGCATATGTCCTAAACCTCAGGACAAGGCTCAGGGAACCCATGGGCTTGGCCCAGGAGAACCTGGCAGAAGCCCAACAACAGAAAAAGGTATAGTATGACAGGAATGCTCGAGCTAGAGAGTATGCTGTAGGGCAGCAGGTAATGGTTCTCATTCCTGTCAGACAACAAGCTGGGAGGGACCCTACAAGGTGGTAAGAAAGGGAAATGATGTTAACTACATGGCAGAACTGCTAGGCAGAAGGCAGGAGCACAAACTGTACAATGTTAACATGATGAAACCTTACCATGATAGGGCGGCCTTTGTGTTGAGTATTTGCAGTGGGTTTGCAGGAGGAGTCTGAGGGAGATCTGGTGACTGATCTCCTCAGCGAGGCTCGGACTGACATCTCAGTGGAAGGGCTAGCAATGTCCCAGCAGCTATCTCCTACCCAGGTTTGAGAAATCCAAGCAGTGTTACAGGAGGTTGGGGACATGCTCACTTGGAAACCAGGGTGTACCCACCTGGTGCAGCACCAGGTGGATACAGGCCCCCAAAGGCCTATTGGGCAGTCCCTTTATAGGGTGCCTGAGAGAGTCAAACAGACTCTGAGTGAGGAGATACAGGAAATGTTGGAACTAGGGGTAATTCAAGAGTCCAACAGTCCCTGGGCCACCCCAGTGGTGCTGATGCCAAAGACGGATGGCAGCACCAGGTTCTGTGTGGACTACAGGAAATTAAATAGTCACACAGAGTTAGATGCTTACCCCATGCCTAGGACAGATGAGGCCCTAGAGCAGCTGGGTGGGGCTAGGTATCTTACAGCCATTGATCTTACCAAAGGTTATTGGCAGGTGCCCATGACTCCCAGTGCTAGAGACAGGTCAGCCTTTGTGACTCCTTTTGACTTGTATGAGTTCACAAAGATGTCCTTTGGGATGAAAAATGCCCCAGCAACTTTAGAGAGGCTGGTAGATCATATCCTAGCAGGAGCAAGAGGGTTTGCCCTTGCTTACCTAGATGATATTGATGTCTACAGCCATTCCTGGAAAGAGCACCTTCAACATGTCTGGGAGGTGCTGGGCAGGGTTGACCATTAAGTTCAGCAAATGTCAGGTGGTATGGCAGAGGTCTCCTACCTGGGACATAGAGTGGGGAGTAGTAAGATCAGGCCAGAACCTGCCAAAGTAGAAACCATTCAGGCATGACCTGCACCTGTTACCAAAAACAGGTGAGGGCATTCTTAGGGACAGCAGGGTACTACAGAAAGTTTGTCTCCAGTTATAGTACCATAGCTGCTCCCCTCACAGACCCGACAAGGAAGAACAGGCCAGATAAGGTCATGTGCACCCCAGCATGTGAGCAGGTATTCCAGAAAGTTAAAGAAGCTTTTGGAGGACCCCCCCCCACCCCATGTTAACCAGTCCAGATTATGGCAAAGGTGGATGCTTTGAACCATGGGGTGGGGGCTGTACTTAGCCAGATTTCTTCAGAGGTAGAAGAGCACCCAGATGTTTATCTCAGTCATAGGATCCAACACAGGGAGGAATGCTATGCAGCTGTAGAAAAGGAATGTCTAGCCATAGTGTGGGCAGTGCAGAAACTTCAGCTTTATCTGTATGGAAGAAAATTCACTGTAGTGACAGAGCACAATCCCCTAACATGGTTACACAGAGCCAACCAGCAAAATGCCAAGTTGCTGAGATGGATCCCAGAGTTACAAGCATATGATATGTCAGTGCAGCACCATAGTGGGATTAGCAATGCCAATGCAGATGGGCTCTCAAAACAGGGAATGGGGTAAGGTATACTCAGATAGACCTAATCCTCTCAAGCAACGTTTCTCAAGGGTCACTTGAAAAACTAGCTTGAGTTCTCCAGGGGTGAAGATAAATTAATATGTGACACCCATGCACTGGCCCAACAATTAAGGAGCCTCAATCATCACCACTAACACCAGTGAGGGGTGTCCACATAGGGGAGGATAACAAACACACACACACACACACACACACACACACACACACACACACACACACACACACACACGCACACGCAAATGCAAACACACACACACACTTTGAGATATGAGTTATATGCAAGCACACAGACACTCCTAGGGAAGGCTGGTACAGATTCTCCAGATGTGGCCCCTTTCTGCCCAGTCTAAAAGGTAGTACCAGCTGCCACCACCCACTAATATTTATCAACTACTAAAAATGCCCTTACTAAAGGGTGTCCAATTATTACTGTGCAATATTATTATCCAAATGGTAAGTGTGACTGAACAGCAAAGCTTACTGGAGTGCCTTGGAGAGTATCACTATATACATGCAATGTACTCTAGAGCTTACATTATCTCTACACAAAACAGCCACAGTTGAAAGGTTTAAATATGTAATAATAAGTAAAACATAAGACAATATTTTTTACTACACAGTGCTAGTCAAGAGTACAGAGATCACAGGAAATGCTTAAAATAATACAGCAGAATAGTTCTGACATCAATACAGAAAAAAACTAATCTAATCTTCCTAGCTATATCCAAGAAAAAACAGTTCTAAAATAAACTTACATATAGAGCAAATCAGTGCTGGTGATGTTGGATGTTCTCAAGACAAATAGAAAATCCTCTCTGGTTCTCTCTCTTTAAATTGATAACTCAGTGCTGCTTCACATTACATCATTCTTAACAATTTTCTGTTTTCTCAGGCTACCAGAAACTCAAAGGTTAATAGCCCTTTTGATCTTGCATCTGGTCAGGAAGGCAGAGCAATAAAAGAAATTATACATGTAAATTCTAGCCATTAACTCTGGCCTCAAAACAATAGGAAGAATTTCTTCATTTAGACATCTCAGCTCCGAGTTTTGACATCAAACTATTACACAATGCTTGACTTATCAGCCTTCCTATAGCAGAGTGCACTGTTGTTACATTTTTCAGTTCCACATTTAACAGCATTTTCTTCCATTTAATAGAACATGCCTGTGGGTTATATTAATATTTACAAATGACAGAAATATCTACAAAATTCTATCTTTCTAGACTGGAAGCCTTCACCTATCTTCACACATGTATGTACGTGTATGTGTGTGTGTGTGTGCGCGTGCATACATAAACAAATGTCACATCAGGATGAAGACAAATGATTTTATACCCCAAAGTAATCCCATTTAACCACATATTTCTACTAGAACTTCATCAGACTAACATCCATTAAAATTCAACCTTGAGTGGGTTTAAAATGCATTACATGATAAAACATCTGTATCAAATCATCCAACAGCCATCTTAATATAAAAACATACACACACATTATTTTTACAATAAACCTCTATTTTGAACTCTAGCATAATATTAACTACCTCATTCATGCCAGGTACACAATATGACCATAACCTTAACAGCTACTGCATTTTTTTCACTTGCAACTTAATGTGAAAATCCAGCTTCGTTCATTTAATTGTACTTTTTCTAATACAGGAAACTGTTTCTATGTCTTACATTTTTTCATGTCTTATTGAAGTATTACATGCTATTTTAATTTTTGTTATATTGCCCATTTCTCTAGAGGAAAACTTCCTGACATTTCCTGACATTCTTCCATTCTTCTCTTCATAAAATAAGAATAGACATCTAAACATAAACACACACACACACACACACACACACACACACACACACACACACACACACACACACACATATATATATATATGTTCATAAGTGTGTACTAGGCTAATGGCCCTGGAGCCTTTACAAGCCTAGCTCATAGGATTACCATGGCATCCTGTCACCCGACCTTAGCACACAGTGCCTCTGTCAAGAAGACCCACTGGAGTGATCACCGGAGTGAATTATTTATTTCCCATCCACTCATCAAGATTTCTCTTAATGAGGGCCAGTGAGTTGCTCTGTTTTACATGTATGGGAAGTTTATTCCATAGCATGGGCAGTCTCTGGTTTATAAATCTGTCCCTCCAGCATGTTCTGTTGATTGTGGTAATGATGTAGAGGTCTCTGGACCATGTGGTGTGGAGGTATTGGGATTTCTTTAAATGTAGCATTGTTAACAGAGCTAGGTCATACATGGCTTTGTAAGTCAAGCAGAGATCGCCTCTAAGTAGGCGATATGAGACAGAGAATAGTTGGAGTTTTTTGAGTCTGTCCATATAGGACAATTGTTTAAGGCCTAGGATCCTCTTTGTTTGGTACTTTTGCAGCCTCCCCAGTTGTTGCAGTTGTCTAGTGAGGTACATGCGAAATGGGGCATTGTACTCGACGATTGACCTAATGAAGAACTAGAGGGAGACAATGACCTCTTTCTTCCTGGATGCAAAACCCTTAGTAATGAGATGTGCCACATAGGACTTTCTGACCACAGTGGTAATGTGGTGGTCAAAAGATAGGTTGCTATCAACCTGTGTTCCCAGATCTCTTATAACGCCTTCTGTGTTCAGTGGACTACCATTGATGTGGTAATTCATGGGAACCGGGTTTTTTCCAAAGGGGATGATGACACTTTTTTTGGCACTGAGCTTAAGGCCATGGTTCTGACAGCATCCTTTGGTCTCAGTGAGGCCTTTCTGAAGGATGTCAGTATCACTTGGGGAGTTAATAATAGCTCCCAACTTGCAATCATCTGTGAACTGTGTCAGCCAGAGTTCTTTCATTTTAGCATGGACTTCAGAGAAGTAGATACCAAATAGGAGAGGACCCAGGACCAAACCCTGTGGGAGTCTACTTGTGACTAGTCACCAGTCTGACTTGGAGTCAGTTACTTCACACTGTGGGTTCTATCTGTGAGCCCAGTTTGCAACCCACCTAGTGATATATGGGTTGATGCCTAGCTTAGTGAGTTTTTTTTCTGATTCCTGGGTGGGGAATGGTATGAAAGGCCTTGGCCAGATCAAGGTAGGCTGTATGAACCATCTTGCCTTCATCCACAGCTCTGGTGACTGACTCAAAGAAGTTGACCAGGTTGAGCAGGCATGATCTACCCTTCACCCAATCAAACTGTGTAGGATCCAGTGTTTGGAGATTCCTTATACCCTTGTTTATTAGGTCCATGATGATGTGTTCCATAGCTTTCCATATCAGACTCGTCAGGCTAATGGGGTGATAGTTCCCACGGTCTGTAATCGCTCCTCCTTTGTGGAGAGGAATGACTGTAGCAGTGCACCATTCCGTAGGAATAAAGCCTGAGGAGAGGTTGTGACTGAACAGGGCACGCAGGTGAGGTGCCAGTTCACTCTGTAGTTCATGTGGAACACAGCCAGAGATATTGTCAGGTCCCATAGAATCTGTATTCTTGGCGTTGGACGGTGCTTTATTTTAACTTGTGCAGCAGTAATACTGGGTGCCTGGCAACCTACTGGTATAGTGATTGGTCCTTTGTGGGGAGGAGTGGGTTAAAGTTGGAACTGAATCTGTCAGCCAGTATATTGGCAATATCTGTTGGCTCAGTATAGAAGGTACCATTGTGCAGTAGCTCACAGCAAATCTTGGTATTGCTGTGGATTTTCTTTGCATAACTATAGAAGGCCTTGTGGTTGTCTTTACTATCTGCTGCAATCCTGTTTTCATAATTAGCTTTAGAGGATTTGATGAGGGATCTCAACTTTTTGTTGAAGCTGATAAGGGAGATTTTCCAGTTTTGGGACTTCACCTTATTCTGCATCAGTTTCCCCCTTCTGTTGTAGAGTTTGTTTATGGCAGGGGACCACCAGATTGGCTTCCATTTTCTGGAGGAGAGCGACTTGGTTCTCTTGGGTATGGGGAGATCCATGCATTTGTGTACATGTTCGTACAGTGCATTGGTGTATGATTCGGTGGTCATGCAACTATTCTCCATTTGCATGGATGATGTGAAGTTAGTCACCTCTGTTTTTAAAGCCCAAAGTTAGCTTTGGAAAAGTTTTTGATGGTGGTTACCTTGTGGGGGGGGGGGGGTATGTATTTCAAGATGATTAGTTTGTAGTCGGATTTAACCAGGGAGGAGTTGACTATTGGTGTAGAGCAATGTTCGCCCATGTTAGTAATGACCAGGTCAAGGATGTTGCTACCTCTAGTGGGGGTAAGAATGAGCTGGTCCAGGGCATTGGAATTAATGAATTCCAGGAAACGTTGGGCTAGTGTATTGTTAATGGAGGGGTAGTTGAAGCCTCCCAATATGAGAGTTTTAGGTTGGACCCTAATATTCTCCAGGGTGCTTAGGAATGTGGAGTGTGAGTCTTGGGACATGATCTTACCCAATGTTAGCTGCACCTGAAGTATCTCTGATGCATTATGTTGGGCTACCAGTCTGGAGGTGTGCGCATCCTTTATAAATATGGAAACACCACCGCGTTTGGAGCTTCAGTCCAAGTTCTGGGGCTGAAAGGTGTGGGATAAGTTATAGCCTGGTAGCGGAGGAGTGCTTTCTGCTGCTTTAAACCAGGTCTCTTTTACAGCACAAATGTCGATGTTCTCCATTTTGAGGAGTGCTTTGAATGAGATTTAGACTTCTAGCATTGAGCAGCATGACCTTCAGATTGCATTTGTTTGTAGCTGTTACTGTGGTAATTTGGTCATTGAAACACCACCTAAAAAGGGCACTATAGAGGTGGCAAGAGCCTTGGCCAGTATCCAGAAGCCCAGGGGTGACAGATGCATGCCATCTGTGGCAAAGCATTGAGATCTGTTAATCATGTCATCCCAGGCAGACAGGTACTGGATCCCCTTAGACTGACACCAGAAACTTAGCCAGTTGTTGAAATCAGTCATCTTTTGCTTGTACTGTGGTATCATTCTGGGTAATGGTAGGATTCTCCTCGGGGATAGGGACATGTCCGCCTGGGCTACATAATCCAAGAGCTCCTCCATGTCTCTTTTCATGTAGTCCAGGGAGGTACATCTCAGGCCATTCACATCTACATGTACAATGACAGAGTCATATTTGTACCTGTTGCTGAGAGACCTGAGTGCATGGGTTATGTGGAGGATCCTGGTACCTGACAGGCAGCTGACTGTTACTTTCCCCTTATTCAGCCTAGTGAGTGGGACATCAGTGTGCCTTACTATCAAGTCACCTATTATTAGTGCATTGGGCATGCTGTTTTGCCTTAGGGACTTTGGTTGAGTGGCACACTGTTCAGGAGAGTTATGTGTCTCGTGATTAGCGTTGTGTTGTGGTGGTTGAGTGTGTTTCTGCCTTGGAGCTCTCCGCTGTTTGGGTAGATTTTCATTGAGAGCTACCACAAAGGTTAAGTGATGGTGTTTTTATGTGAAGGCAGTGTCGGGGTGTGTTCTGGAGGGCTATGTGTTCCATGTGGTGTAGTGCAAGTGCTGACCTTCTGTTGACCACAGTCTTAGCTAGAGAGTGCGTGGCTTCCAATTTGGATATATAAGTGCATCTCTCACAAGTCTGAGTGTTGGGAGGTAAGAGGAGATGGCTGTCACTGTACATGAGGCAGTTGCTACATTGCCTCAGGATGTCCAAGTTCACTAGGTTAATAGGAGAAAACACAGGGAACTGACCTTTAGACATGCCTGGAGGGGTGGGCATTAATAATAAGTACTGGAGCTGTTTCCTTGTAGAGCGCTTAGTGTTGGTAGCACTTTGTGCCCATATATCTATATATACAGATCTATATATATATGAACAAACAAAAGTCCCAGCACTTGGATACAAAAACAGAAAACCCAGGAACCAGGAGCCAGAAACAAATGCGGAACTCACAATGTTTAAAACTAGACATATCTTGGGCAATACGCATATTAAGTTCTTTAAAAGATTTGTGGATGATTTGTTTTTCATCTGGCATGGGTCCGTTGAATCGCTTCAAGAGTTTCATCAGAAGCTTAATGATATAGGTACTTTCTTAAAGTTTACAATGAGATATTCAACTAATACTATTGATTTTTTGGATGTCAACATATTTAGAAAGGAAGGGCGGATAGGCACTAAAGTATATAGGAAACCTTGCTATAAGCCTGTGTACCTGCATAGGGACAGCATGCATAGTCCACATATCTTTAAGAACATTATTAAGGGACAAGCTATGTGCTTGTCAAGATTGTCTAGTACCGAACAATTGTTCAGTAAAGAACTAACACAGCTTGGGGATGGACTGGTTAACCACGGTTATCACCCAGATGAAATACAGAGGGTGTATTCTAATATTGACACACTTAGAACCGGAAGAGCTAGACCTTTTTTCTCTGATAGTATCAGAAATACAACTGAGAAGGTTTCCACGTTTAACCATGAGCCCTTTATAATACCGTACAGTCAGAATGTTAACTTAGTTGTGCAGGCTGTAATGAGTAATTGGAACATATTGACAGCTGATGATCAAGTAAGAGAGGTTGTAGGTAACTCTCCTAAGTTTGTGTATAATAACATGAAAAACTTAAAGCGTATTTTGTGTCATAGCTCCAATACTATTTCGTTTGGACCAACCCATTTAACTGGCTTTGAAAGAACAAATAAATGTGGGGGTTGCCCTCAATGTAGCTTTATAGATGAGTCACACTTCTTTAAGCACCCTGATACAGGTAGACTATGGGAGCTCAGGGTGAATTCTAATTGCCATAGTAGAAACGTGGTATATGTAGCACATTGTGTGCGATGTTTTTGTTTTTATGTGGGGAAGACCAATAGGTCCCTGAGGGAACGCATCTTGGATCACAGCTATTGTCTGGCCAGAAGAGATGAATGTAGTGCTCTGGCCAAGCATGCGCTGAAAGAAGGACCAGCACATACGTTTTTATTCCAAGTACTACACATGGAAAATGTCTCTACACATATAGGGGATATAGTGAATAGGACGGAGGAAGCTGAACTGTGTTGGCTGCTGAGATTGGGGGCACATAGAGGTAGGGGGCTAAATGAACAGTTTCACTCAAACCATGTCTGAAAGGGAGAAAGTTACAGTAGGGCATACAACTAAAAATAAAGAATGCTAGTTTCATAGTTTTTAGTTGGCAACTTTGTCTTTAGATCTAGTACATGTATTTATATATACAAAATTGTGTCTACGTATTTCATGCACTATTCTTAACTAGTCTGTTATAGTGATATTAAATTTAAATATATTTATTATTGTCTCCACTTTAATATGCTGTATCCATATAATGTGGATTTGCTCCTTAGTATGACTTGTGGTGTTAGGTACTATGTGTAGTGATAGTTCATTTTATTTTAACCTGCATGCTTTTGTGATTTACAGTGAAGTTTATGATGAATGACAACAGCGTTTCTGTTCGCCTTGTATATGTCTTCTTTCATCAATTGTATAGGTTGTCATTATATATTTTTGAGAGTCATAAATGTATATAAGTGTATTTCATGCATTAGTACTAACTAGTTTGCTATGTGTAGTGACAGTTTATTTTATTTCAACTTGCATGCTTGTGTGATTTATAGTGAAGTCCACGATGAATGATAACAGCGTCTTTATTCGCCTTGCATATGCTTTTTTCATTAATTGTGTAGGTTGTCATCACATTGTTGAGAACCATAATTTATTTTTATATATTTTTAAAGCTTTGATTAGAGGTTATGTATTATATGCAGCCGCATAGATTGTGGATATGTTCTAGGTATCAGCCTGTTTGAAGGCGTTTCCTTGCTGCTGCTTTAATTGAGTATTTGTTTTACTCACTACTTGTTAATGTTTCTTAATTAGTAAAGTAATGCCTCATTGGATAGCATTGAGGTGTGGTTATGTTTAAATAAACTTCTTCAAATAGTATACAAAATTGTGAAGCATTCATTTATTTAAACATAACCACACCTCAATGCTATCTAAAACTACAGAAAAACACATGCAAATGTGCCTTTCACCTTGAAACTTTTCTTTTTACTCTGAGCCTTTAGCAAACTCTTTAGGTTGCTACCTTTCCTGTATATGAATGCTTGGGCACATCCATTTTCTTCACAAAGAAGTGGGCTCAGAATTAACATTTTCTAGTTCTCTTTGAATGTGGTCTATGTATTTATTATCTCCTAAATAACCCAGCATCACTCTAATCTGCTTTTGGCATAAGGTACTGTTCATCCTTTCAGTGCCATCAGCTATGGGTTTATACAACTTTTCTTTTTTATCACTCTCTTACAGGCATCTTTCAGTAGTGCTTTGGGATAATTTCTGTTCAAAAACATTTACCTGTGTTCATTTATTTTCTCTCATAAAATCCTCCAGAGTCGTAGTTATTCTTGAAATTTATATTTACATCAATTTTCTTAGACAGCCAGGCTGTATACTGTCATAATGCATATGCATTTATATATCACTGCAGCTTCCTTCTTAAAAACTATAAATTATTCAGACTTGCTTTTTTTTTTCCATACATGGTCAGTCATCTGTAAAGTGACAGTAAAATACAACGTAATAATAGACTGGTTTTAGAACTTGTCCGCTTTCTCATTCAGCCATCACTATGTGCACAAGGTAACGTCATTAGTGCCCTCACAGCTACAAACATTAGCTGGTTAAAATAACTATTCTCATAAAACAAAAATTTTTGTTCAAACACGTCGAGTAAGTGGCACGTACTTAGAAAAATGCTAGATGACACAATTCTCCATCACTTAATCACATTCAAGATGCACAACTCACTTTCTCATCAGGTATTGGCAACGTAGATTAATTATTACAGATTATTCACATTAACTTCTAAGCCCCTATTTTTGCTGTAAAGTCGGAAAAGTCCCTTGCATGTGCCTATACATTTTTGATATATTAAAACATGTTCAGTGACCAATACTAAATGTTCAGTCCCCAAACCCCTTGAATTAGCAACAGGTCAAAATGGAGGCACAGGTCTTCTCAAAAAGTAATTTTGGAGTTCCAAAGATTCTTATTACCTTGCGGGTTCTTTAACATGAAAAAGTGAAAAAATAATAATTTCACCTCTGCAGAGCATGCCAGTTAATATCAGTACCTATGTGCTTATAAAGATAGTGCTGCAAAGTTTAACCTTCTTATACTCATTTTACTCCAAAATTATCACACAGTTTAATCTTTTTCCCATTATTTTACCCCAGCATTGTAGCTTAATCACCTCTCCATGATGTTCCATTCTTATCATGACAACTGCAATCCCTTTCACTGCTCTCATATATGAAAAAAAACTCTTAACCATTCTAAGTTCATCCAATAGCTTCTTTTCTTGCTGAACTTGTATATCTTCTTTTAGCTGGGCAACTTAAAACAGACAATTTCTTTGTCACATGTAATTTCAAAAGTTATCATAGAACTGATAGGTGGACAAAACTTACTGGGTTTTGTAAAATGATTAGCATCCTCAGTTTTGTTAAAAAGAAATTGCTGCTGCCATAAATTTCAGGTTTAATTGACTGGTAAATATTTTGAGTGATGTTATCATGCTGGCTTTATTTCCTCTTCACCAGCTACATGGGAAAAACCTTTAGCGTAGCTGGGGCTTTATTGCAATTTCAAGTAGAGTCTTCTCTATACAGGACCTTAAAACCTCTTGAAGTGGAGGCCTCTGTTATATATGCAGAAGTCCACATAAGGACATACCAGTGTTGCAGCTCCATGGGTTTTCACTTTTTAAGTTTTTACTGGAATATTCAGACTGATAAAGCCTGATGTCACTACCTGTAGAAGTACCATGTTTCACCTTTTTTCTGAACTCATCACTACAGCATTAGTGAATGGTTTGGTTTTACACTGGAAACACAGAGCTTAAGACTAAAGCTTATGTCCATAAACATTAAGGTGCATACAGACAAGACTGGGGAAACTGGTGCATTACACATTTCTGAAAGTAGCAGGAGAGATGTTATCCAGAATGCAATTTTTTTTTTGTTGCAATTAAGAAGTCTAGTATAATTAATAACTCTTATACTCACAGGTGAAAAACAAAAAACACACAAAACTCAACACCAATTGGATGCAGCAACTTTGTCAGCAAAAAGGCACACCCAACAATCAATTTTTAGCACTTTCATTCCTTTATTTTCATTCAAGGGAACCTCATCAGAAAGTACATTTTACTTCCTAGATTGCAATGATCAACAGGGAGCGTAGTTGTGTAGAACGGTGTTTAGTGACAGGCAGGCGGATGGATTCTAGATGGTTTTACAAGAGATAAGAAGCTGTTTATTTTAGTTGATGAGGTAGTTCTAAGCGGGTCTATATTATAAGCATGAAAGCCCTATTAACTGAATACTTAAAACACCGACACATATTTGATGAACCGTGAATACTCAGAACACCCTAAACTGCGAAATTCAAAAACTCGAATCATCATAGTTGTCCCACCCCACCGCCTGCTACATACTACCTACCCAAACAAACTAAATAAACCACATACATATTCTATAACCAAAACCGTACTTTTAACCCTAAACTATACCCTACTTCTAACCCTACACTAAATCTTGCATATACCACCATGTATGCACTTACCTTAACCCACACCCTAACCCTAAGTTCCGTAATTATCTCACACTTACCTTAAGACGTTATACCCAAACAAACTAAATAATCCACACACATACACTTAACAAAACCCTACTTCTAACCCTACACTAAATCTCACATACATTATCATCTATGCACTTACCTTAACCCGCACCCTAACCCTAAGGTCCATAACTATCACACACTTACCTTACGGAGCTATACGGCAGAAGGGCCAACCATGACGATTCGACGTTTCAGACTTTGCGCTTCAGGACGATTGATGTTTTTGCGGTTTGATGAAAGACATGTCGATGTTTATGTATTTGGGTAAGTACACCTTTGTGCTTATAATATAGACCCGTTCTAAGCAATTTATGCCTTTTAGTACACAGTGGTGGGTTATGAAAGGGGTGTTTAAACAATATTATAATGAAGTTGCTAAATTTGCACCAAAGTTTTAATTTTTGTGAACCCTGGAGGTTTGAGGATGGGGGTACCATATTTTAGAGAGGGGAGGAAATAAGTAGTGGCAGTGTAGTTTTTGTTGCATTGGTGAGAAACTTTTTTGGGACTCTAATGCACCCCTAGTTTTTCATGATTTTTTTCATGGAATTTTGTATACGCAAGATGAATGCAAGATAATCATCCACAATCATCCCTAATAATTTGCTATAAAAAGTGACTTCAGTGATTGTATTATCAAAAGAGAGGACTTTGAATTTTGTTTTTTCACGAGAGAGGGATTTAATGAAAAAGTAATAGTTTGGTCTTTTTTTGGGTTGAGCATAAGTTGTGAGTTACAAAGCCATGTTTCAGTGGCTATTAAAACTTCCTGAGTAATTTTTTTGGAGGTGTACCATGTTGTCAGATGTGCAAATGAGAGTAGAATCATCTGTATATTGTAGTGAGGTGGCCTGTTGTGTGGATGTATAGAGGGTGTTGGTGAGAATATTGAAGAGAGGACCAAGGATAGAGCCTTGTGGTACTCTGGTGGTGACTGGGAGTTAAGGAGAAAGCACGGAGTGCCATTTTAATGAGTGATATCTACTGGACAGATAGCATTTGAACCACAGAAGGGTGGACTGATAGAGACCTAGTGTGAGAACATCTTTTTTTTTCAAAACAGGTTTATTGTTTTAACATATAAGAGAAACATCATAACAATTTTATACAAGTAATTAAAAATAGGTATTATTATAATATTCAAAAAAACAACTAAAGTATTTACAAAGACATCCACTACAATCAGATCAATTAATTAAACTAAAATACCATGCTATTGAAATTAAAATTTTTTTAACAAATTTTGTAAATTATCCCATACAATAAAATAAGATGTTTTTCTATTTGTTCTAGTCCTAATTGTGTTTATTTCCATATGTCACACTATATTCATAACATTTTTAAATTCATTGAACGAAGGAGGTGTATCTGAAATCCAATTTCTAGTTATTATTTTCCTAGCCACTGCTAGAATAGTGTGAGAACATCTGAAGAACAAGTTTGCTGTGACAAACCGTTTCAAAGGCTTTAGATAAGTCTAAAAGTAAGGAAGAGACAAGTTTTCTGTTGTCTTTAGCTTTATTGATGGTATCTATACAGGTTAGAAGGGCTGTGCTTGTACTATAGAGAGGACTGAAGCCATGTTGGACAGGGAATAGGAATTCTTTCAGCAGGAGATAGTCTATCAATTGTTTTTGAATACATTTTTGAAATATTTTAGTGAGGAGAGATGAGATTGCTTGGGGCTAAATTTAGTAGTGCCTGTTGAATTTCCTCCTTTGTGCAGAGAGATAATGTGGGACTTTTTCCAGAGAGACAGAATGTGGGATTCTTCGATTCATCTATTTATAAGGATTGAGACAGGATAGGCAATGTTACTGGCTGCTATTTTATGTACTCGCTTGGAAGGTTATCAGCTGAAGAAGAACACAGTTTAAGCTTGTTCAAGAAAAGTTTTATATAGGATGTGGGCAAAGGCTGAACATGAAAGTGGATGTAGTGATATCTGGCTGTTGGGTAGGGTTGGGATTAGATGCTGAGGATTCCTTGGTTAGACATGCTTTACTATCTATAAAATAAGAGTTGAACTGTATTGTTGAATTTTTGGCCAAGATGTAAGACTTCTTTAATGGATCTGCAAATTTTTAAGGTTTGTGTTTAGTTTTATTCTGAAAGTTACACTATTTTTTTTATTTATTTGCTTTTTAGTCGCCTCACAGTACGATGATGTCCGGTTCGATTCTCAGCTAGAACGTCTTCTGCGTGGAGACATGCGTGAATGGGCGTACCTTCGTTGAAGGTTGTGCATCAGGGCTGGTAACTCGGCACGTAAAAATCAACTACCAATCATTAGAGGACCGGAGTTCTGCTGTGGCGACCCCTAACCGGGAAAAGCCAAAAGACACAGACAAACATTTGCTTTTTAGTACAATTTTTAAGATATTGGGGTATTTTATACTTTTGACATTCTTTTTATGCTTTTTCTCTATCCTGCATTAGCATTCAACTCTTTTTGGGTAGCCAGATTTCATTATTTGTTTCTAGTCTGTTCTAGGAGGTGCTAGGCTATTTAGGATATTTAGAAAAGCTGTAATGAATTGATTTGCAGCGTTGTCTAAGGGGAGTATTTTTTTGAAGTTC
>NC_056749.1:157961220-157993720 GCF_019279795.1 Protopterus annectens
GCAATGTAGAAGGTCTTCCTAACTACTTTAGCTACATGGGTGTCTAATGACAGACTACTATCAACCTGGGTCCCCAGGTCCCTGATAACTTCTTCTGTGCTCAGTGGATTGCCACCTATTTGGTAGCTAGGGGTAACCTTGTTTTTCCCAAAGGGTATGACTATGCATTTTTTGATGCCCCTTTCAGGTCCCATCATAGTTCAGCTCTGAAACAACTGAACTGGCTCTAACTTCCTAACCTCCTCCTCTATAACCAACTCACTTTTGCGCACAAACTCTTACACCAACCTAAAAAAAAAAAATGGCTCCACAAAATCTAATACTCTCACTCTCACATAACAGGCCCCTCCGCTCAAGCAATAAACTACTATTACAGACCACAAAAGCTACCAACACAGCTGGTGAATCACTTTTCTCTAACCACATAGCCAAAATATGGAACACACTACCCAAGAATATAGTATCCCAGCTCTCCTCATCCCAGTTTAAACAAACTCTAAGAGCCTATCTAGTAAACTCATGGCTATGCTCCTGCTCCAGTAATTCACCCAAAAGTACTGTTACTCAACGCTTCCCTCCAACCACACTCTCAGTCTAATAATCTCGGTAACAGATCTCCAGTCTCTTTCCTTCTCTTAGCAAACACTAACAATATTAATTTCCTTCCAGTCTTCACCTTTTATTGAGTCAGACTAACATTGTCAACTATATTAAGAATTAAAATCCTAGAAATCGTAACTGATGTATCCATTTAATTGTGTTACCTAACATCCGAGGCTCATTCTTAAAAAAAAAAAACATCTGAATCCTTGAATTTTGAACGTCTGTCAAATCCTATGGACTTTTACTTTTGTATTCCCATGACTGTCTACTGTGTATTTATACACTGTGTTACCCAACATCTATGGCTCTATGTTACAAGCCATCCAATCCTGTAATGTTGTATTATTGTCAAATCCTAAGGTATTTGTAGTCTATAATTTTACTAGTATTTTTATTCTATGCTTAGTAATGGGAGCTTTTCTCCCCAGGCCTCCACTGAAAAAGGACCTGCGTCTAGTCGGACATTCCTGGTGAACAAATGTAAAATAAATAAATAAAGCCTCTGTGGATTCTATCCTAGTCAAACAGAATGCCAAGTTCATCCCTGCTCAGAAACAAGCACCAACAACTCAATTTGTATGTTCTTTAATTCTGAAACTTAATTACTGGGAGAACACACTGTCTCAGTTGGTAGGTGGGTCCCCCCAACTAGTCCCTTTACTAACTATATACATCTTGAGGCCATCTTGATCCTTACTTATTTCCCCCTTAGAAATAGTACTATTACTGACATTATACCAGCTACTTTCCTGGAATCACTGTCTTTATTTCAGCTTAACTCCACATAAGCCATACAAGTAAATTAGCCATTTTACATAAGTTAATGTAATATTTTTCATACACAAGACAAACAAGTGACTGTTTGTGTTATCCTTTCCTTCTGTAGTTTTGGCTCTACCCACTCAGTTAGCCCTCACTACACTCAGGCTCACTCTGCTCCCCTACCCCCATTTCCACCTACCCCCACTTTCATTTACTTTCTACTCTGCCCACAGCTACAGCCCAACTCACTGTAGCTAATTATACAATCCCATCATCCCTGCCTCACAACATCCCTCCCATTTCAATTTACCACTTCCTCTCACCTGACTATGCTAAGCAGACCAGCATAAGTAACTCTCTAATCACTCCATCTTATTCCAACCAATAATTAAAGGTAAACTAAATAACCCTTATTAAATCTCAGCTTAATCTAATGCTATAATCTCAAAATTCTATCTCATACCATGGCTTTTCTCTACATCTTATCCACTTTACTTCTCTACCTCACATTTCTAACTTCCTATTAATCACAACTCTGCCATTTCCACCCTCTGACTACCACCATACGTTCTTGTACAACAAAGAAGAACCCCCCTTCACCATCACTCTCTCTCTATCTCTCTTTAATATCTCCTATACTCAACTTCACAAGCACAAAGTCTTTACACACACATACACACGCACACACGCATGCGCACACGCACACACACGCATGCACGCACACACACGCACACACACACGCACACACACACACACACACACACACACACACACACACACACACACACACACACACACCAATATCTTCTAAACCAAAGTTCAAATCTTTATGTCACTACCACTGCATCTGAAAACCACCCCCACTCTGAAACACAATTCTTCTTGATGAGAATATCCACCTCAGTCCTGGTCCTACCTCCACAACAATTTCTTCCACTAACTCATCTGCCACCAGATATGACTGCCTTCCTTCCTCCAGTACCAAACACCTTGCCATTTAGTCAATTATAATGCAAAGCTTACCTAACAAAAAATCATTACTACATTCCTGGATTACCCTTTACTATCCACACATCCTAACCTTATTTGAAACTTGGTTAAAACCCCATATCTCAAACACTGAAATCTTAACCCCCAACTAGAACATCTATCATCAAGACAGAGTCACTAGAAAAGTTGGTGGAGTCACAATCATTTACTTTTAACACCTCAATTTATCGCCCCTACCCATAACCCACCCAGATGTACTACTTATCTTAAACTGCCACCTTAACCCCCAAAAGAAATATGCCATCGCTGCTATATATATATATATATATATATATATATATATATATATATATATATTCCACCTCAAAACAATATTCCCATCCTCTGATAGATGTCACTCCATATTCCGTATGAAATCATCCTGTTAGGTGACATCAATACTGACTAGCAAAACATACCCACAACCAGCCCTTCCCTCAACATCAACCTTTATGGCTTTCATCAGCTACTTACTACACCCACTAACTTCAACAAAAATAATAAGAATAGTCCTACCCTGGACTGGATCTTAACATCTGACCCTAACCTCTACCAAAAATCGCACTACTTTACCAGACTTGCTAAGCAATCACCTTCCTGTCAGAGTACACTGACACTCTATTCAGGTAACTAAGTTCCACCTCTACAGAGAACGTTGCAACCTCTTCTCTTTTAATAATGATACCTTCAACAACATGCTGAATTCCATAAATTGGTCCATTCTAAAATACACCCACCTAAATGATGCAAGTCTTGTACTTCAATCCTACTTTCCTTGCCATCTTTGACTCTCTGGCACCTCCTAGAAGAGTTAGAATAAAAGCAACTCATACCCCTTGGCTTTCAAAAGACACCTTCACTCTCATGAAAAAAGAGATAGCACCTGGAAACAATGGATTAAAACAAAATCTACTTCTTTTTACCAAAAATACAAATAATGTCATAACCTTACAAAAAAACACATTAACAAGGATAAGAAAAAAAATCTATACTAATGTCCAACACAGCCATAACTCTAACCCCCCCAAAAATTCTGGCACTCTGTTAATAAAATCATGCAGCTAGTCAACCATATCACCCCAACCCCTAGCCCAACAAAACTCTTCAAAAAAAATGCCACCCTTCTTAACTCTTACTTCATAGAATCTATTCACAAGCTAAGTCAAAATAGTCATAACCATAATCTCACACATTCCACTCCCAGTTCCACTAGTAACACCAGCTTTACACTAAACCCCATACCTACTTCATACATAAAATCTATTTTATAAATTTTAATTTAGAGGTGAGCACTTTGCAGAGTGGGATAGAAATCAGAAGCGACCATAGATCGGAGAGTGGGATAGCAATTAGAAGTGACCAGCTGACATCTGCGCATTATCATCACCAGTTATAAGTGATTGTAGAGGTCTGCAGTTAATCACACCAGAGGTGAGCCGGACATTGTAGTCTGGGTATCAGCTAAACCAACAATGCGAGGCATCTCTATAGCAGTTCTCTACCAGCAAGATGAATCTGCAAAAGGCTGCGGCCAGTTTAATTAAAGTAAAGGCAACATTACAGTGTATGTTAATGCCTTAAGTCTTCTATTTCATTTTCATTTAATTTCATTAAAATGTATTCAGGGAGTGCACAGTACTGGTAACCCCCACCCCCACCAGAGATCTCTCTAAACCCAATACTTCCTAGTTTGGAATCATTGTTTCACTCGGTCTTCTCCTTCCCCATTACATTGGCCCATGTTTATCCCACGTCATACTCACTCCTGGCATAAGGATTTTATTTATCTAAGAATTCCTACTCTACAACATTGTCAGCTGCATAAATACTTTTCACAGTACCTGGTAGTCTAAGTGAGTGATTGTTCCTTGCAGTGCGGTCATAGAACTTGGCCTTGTCGTTTTTCTGTTTCTACCATCCCCTTTTGTACCTCACTGCTTCTACTGCTGTCTTCTTCTGAATTTAATGAACTCCATCCAGTCATAAAATCTCCTTTCCTTCTAGGTGCTCTACCGCCAGACCTTTCTTTTTACATTGTTCTCTCTCTCGTTCATTTTTATTTTCCTCTAAGGACTGTTACATCCAGTATCAGTGTAACGGCCATTTTCTTCTCCCATTTCATGAATATCATCCCATCCCTCCTGCAGGAACTCCAATCACAAGCCAGCATAACATTTCAATATGCCCCACTCGGACTGGCGCCATTTTTAAACTACTCTAGCCTGTTCTACGTGCTGTTTTGACATCTTCCAGTAGTGTGCTCTCTACCATGTAAGTTCTGTTAAACGTTTTTTCTTCTGCAGAAATCCAAAGATTCTCAGAATATGTGCTAATTATTTGTTATAAGCAGCAAAATATGTCTCCATTTACATATGCATATATTTAAAGGGTTATGCTCTTCACTCAGACTGGCTAACAAACTGAACTCTGCATATCCATTATCGTTTCAAGTGGGATTTTTTTGTGACTAGTGATGTTTAAAGACATGCAGGTAGGTGCATGCATGAATGGGTGTGCCTTCTTTGAAGGTTGGGTGTCGGGCTGGCAATTCGGCACCGTAAAAATCCACTGCCAATCATTAGCGGACCGCGGTTCCTCTGTGGCGACCCCTAACTGGGAAAAGCCGAAAGACTAAGAAGACTGATCATTTAGCTCATATTATTGACACTGTTATTTAATTATCACTAATTTTAAAGGAAGTTACTGTGCTTATCATCTGTGCTCCTACTGCTATATTTTAAAAAAGTAATACCAAGCAACGAACAGTGAACTAATTTAACTGCTCACTATATGCTTAAACTGGGATGTAATGTGATTTATTATAGTTCACAGGCACTCAGGTGCTACAGTGTAGTAATACCTTGTACTACAGATTCTGTTTTACTTAGAATGTCCTCTCTGTTACAGAGGTGGCTCACCCAAGCCACAGTAGATAAGGTACATTAATCTTGGTTGAGCACTGTATATATGGCTAGATGCTTGTTGTATTTGCTTGAACATATCTTTTAGTGTCAAATTACTGCTTAAGGTTTTTAATTTAAATTTTGTTATTAGGCTGTCCTACCTATTTTCGTTCCAATCCCTTCTTAAATTTCACCAATTATAGACATTCCTATGTCCACTAGCACTCTATTGCCAGCTTTTCCTAATTTTTTTTTCTTTCCATTTACAGTATCAGCTAAAACAAACTCTGTGAGGTATCACTATAGCAGCTCTTTACCAGCAAGCTGCATCTGCAAAAGTCCATGGCTGGTTTAATTAAAGTAAAGGCAACATTACAGTGTATGTTCATGTTTTAACCCTTCTATTATTGTAAATTTCATTAAAATGTATTCAGGGAGTGCACACTACTGGTAACCCCCACTCTGCCAGAGCTCTCTCTAAACCCAGTACTTTCTAGTTGGAATCATTGTTTCACTCGGTCATATCCTTTCCCCACTACAATTGCCCATATTTCTCCCACTCCATACTCACTCCTGGCATAAAGATTCTATTTATCTAAGAATTCCTACTGTACAAAATTGTCATCTGCATAGATACTTTTCACAGTACCTGGTAGTCTAAGTGAGTGATTGCTCTTTGCTGTGCAGTCGTAGAACTTGGCTTTGTAGTTTTTGCTTCTGCCCTCCCCTTTTGTACCTCACTGTTTTTACTGCTGTCTTGTTCTGAATTTACTGAACTATTCGTTCAGTCATACAATCTCTTTTTCTTCTAGGTGCCCTACTGCCAGACCTTTCTTTTTACCTTATCTCTCTCATTCACTTTTATTTTTCTCTAAGGACTGTAAAATCCAGTAGTAGTGTATCTGTCATTCACTCTCCCATTTGGTGAATATTACCCAGCCCCGCTTGCAGCAACTCCAATTACAAGCTAGCAGAACATTGCAAATATGCCCCACTCAGACTGGCACCATTTTTTAAACTATTCTGTCCTGTTCTGGATGCTGTTTTGGCATCTTCCAATAGTGTGCCCTCCATTTAAGTTCTGTTAGACATGTTTTTTTTTTCTTCTGCAGAAATCCATAGATTCTTAGAATATGTGCTAATTATTTGTTATAAGCAGCAAGATATGCCATTTACATGTGTATACATTTAAAGGGTTATGCTCATCACTCAGTCTGGGTAACAAACTAAACTCTGCTTAGCCATTATTGTTTCAAGTGAGAATTTTTTTGTGACTTTACTGACCATTTAACTCATATTATTAACACTATTGTTTATCACTGATTTTAAAGAAAGATATTGTGTTTATCAGCTGTGTTCCTACTGCTGTATTTTAAAAAATGAATACCAATTAACAGAAAACAAATTTAACTGCTCCCTATATGCTTAAACTGGGATGTAATTCCTTATAGTTCAGAGACACTCAGCTGCTACAGTGTAGTAATACTTTATACTATAGATTCTGTTTTACTTAGACTGTCCTATGTTACAGGGGTGGCTCACCCAGGCCACAGTGGATATTGTACAATAATCTTGGTTGAGCACTGTATATATGGCTAGATGCTTCTTGTATTTGTTTGAGCATATCTGTTAGTGTCAAATTCCTGCTTAAGGTTTTTAATTTCACTTTAAAGTCTTGTTATTAGACTGTGCTACCTATTTCCCTTCCACTCCTTCCTCATATTTCACCAATTATGCAAACAAGAAAAATGACCAGCAGCCGCCAAGAGTCAGTCAGTTGAGTAAACAGTAGTAATAAAAAATAAAAAACCCAAGTGACCACCACAGCTGTGAGCTTACAAAGTTTATTACAGAAAAATAAAACCTGGATAAGTGCTTTCACTCAGTGCGCGCTTCATCAGTTCCAAAATATAACTCAAGTAATCAAGTTTAAATATCCTAAAACCAATTAAAACAGACCAATAAAAACCTTCTGTTAATTTATTGATGGGATCTACATTGCTTAAACACTGACTTTAAAGGTACAGAGCCATTAATCCCTGGTAGTTTATCTACTTGCATTCTTATTGTCCATTTAGTCTCAGCTAGTTCTACCCTATTGTTATGATCACCTCCCCTCTTATCTACTGATATTAGTTGTAAGACCACAAACAAATACATGTCCTGGATTTAAACTTCCTGGATATAAACTCTGTCACCCATCCTCTCCCTGAAACTATAGGGCGAAAGGATGGGTGTACAAGAGACTTATATGCCTTGGGTAAACCATGGATTATTCACGCACCCCATTATTAACTTTGTATCTTCAACTAAGTTTTATGCTTACTGTAGATCAAGACACTTTGTTTATTTGGCAAAGTGCAGGGTTTGTACATCCTTTTATATAGGAAAGACAACTAGGATGCTCAAGGAGCGTGTCCTTCAACATCAAGGTGACATTAGGAACAATAACTTACTCAATGCTTTGGCCAAACATATTTCTTTAACTCCGGGACATGCATTTGAGTTTATGGCCTTACAACTAATATCAGTAAATAAGAGGGGAGGTGATCATAACAATAGGGTAGAACTAGCTGTGACTAAATGGATAAGAATGCAGTCAGATAAACTACGAGGGATTAATGGCTCTGTGTCTTTAAAGCCAGTGTTAAAGAAATGCAGATCTCATCAATAAATTAATAGAAGGTTTTTATTCATCTGTTTTAATTGGTTTTAGGATATTTAAACTTAAATAACTGAGTTATATTTTGGATCTGATGAAGCACGCACTGTGTGAAAACACTTATTCAGGTTTTATTTTTCTGTAATAAACTTCATATGCTCACAGCTGTGGTGGTTGCTTGGAGTTTTTATTTCTTATTTCACCAATTATAGGCATTCCTATGTCCTCTAGCACTATCGTGACAGTTTTTCCTAATCTTTTTTTTCCCATTTACAGTATCAGTTAAAACAAATTCTGTGAGCTATCCCTATAGCAGTTTTCTACCAACAAGCTGCATCTGCAAAAATCCAGTGCTGGTTTAATTAAAGACAATATTACAGTGTATGTTAATGCTTAACCCTTCTATCATTGTAAATTTCATTGAAATGTTTTCAGGGAGTGCACACTACTGATAACCCCCAACCCTGCCAGAGAGCTCTCTAAACCTAATACTTTCTAGTTGGAATCATTGTTTCACTCAGACTTCTCCTTTGCCTGTACACTTGCCCATATTTCTCCCACTCCATACTCACTCCTGGTATAAGGATTTTATTTATATAAAAATTCCTAAACAATATTGTCAGCTGCATGGATACTTTTCACAGTACCTGGTAGTCTAAGCGACTGATTGTTCTTCACTGTGCAGTTGCAGAATTTGGCTCTGCCTGCTCCGTTCCACCCTCGCTATGCTTACACTATACTCTGCTCCCCTAAGCTGTCTCCATTTCCCACACCCCCCCCAGATCACTTGAATTTATTCCAAACCTAACCACTCCTGCTCACACTTATCTACCAATCAGCACCTATACAATTTGCAATTATACAATATCTCACATTTCCAAACTTTCCTTAACAATCATCCATTACCACACTTATATTAATCCACTAACCTATAACCAATCCCTTCCCTTCAACCATTACAAAATGCTATCAATACATTATGTATTACTAGCTCTGCTAACAACTGCTGCTCACTTAAACTACCATTCACAAATAGTCTCCAGTCACACTTTTCACAAAACTACATCTACCTTTTCTCCACACCTGACTGACTACTCCATCTTAATAGCTCATAGGTTCAACTAGGCTTTCAGCCCTGGGGCCTATATAAGCCTAGCCAAAAAGTTCTGTGTCTTTCGCCACCCAAGAAAGTTATTTTCCTGCACCACTGTGGAGCAGAGCCACAGAGGTGATCCCAGGGGTGAATTTCCTATTTCCCATCCAACTGTCTAGATTCTTCTTAAAGAGGGCTAATAAGGGGCTTTGCTTGATGTGAATGGGTAGTCTGTTCCAGACATGGGAAGTCTCTGGGACAGGAATCTATCCATCTTAAATATAACAGAACTCCATCACACCTCAAACAGACTACACCATATTAAACCAAACCCCAAAAATACCCCTTTTAAGTTTCATAAGGATGTATCAACATTCTTCCAAACACTAGTAATCATACCTACCAAACTTATTATAGGTGGAGACATTCACCCAAACCCAAGCCCCTAGAATACCTCCTCACCACTCCCTCAAATACAAGATATAACCAATCTATCATGAAAAGTCTGCAAAATACTCATTTTAAATCCAAAGCTGTGAAGCATAGTCAACAAAATTCAAGACTTACATGCCACCCTATCCCATTATAAACCCAATATTGCTGTCTTAATGGAAACCTGGTTAAAAGCACACATTACTGACAATAAAATTATGCCACTTGGTTACAACATCATTAGAGCAGATAGGAAGGAAAAACGAGGTGGAGTGGTAAGCCATCTTAATCAAGTGCACTCTCACACTTTTACCACAAAGCAAAAACAGAGATAACCTTGAAAACATAGAAATCCTACCTACTAAACTTCAGCTTAACCAAAACAAATTCATATCAATTATAGCAACCTATGTCCCAGGTGGAAATAGCATCTCCACTATACAGCACATCTTCCAGACGATATCAAATTCCATAGCCCATGAAACTATCATTATGCATGACTTTAATATAGACTGGACAATCTGTAAATCAAATAGCCCTAGCAATCACATCAACCTCTATGTCTTCACACAACTCATTCAAGCTCCTACACAGATAGATAAAA
Organism: Protopterus annectens; assembly: GCF_019279795.1. Classification (NCBI taxonomy): domain Eukaryota; kingdom Metazoa; phylum Chordata; order Ceratodontiformes; family Protopteridae; genus Protopterus; species Protopterus annectens. The sequence goes on from NC_056749.1 coordinate 157,971,309, forward strand.
CTCCAACCGTCATTCTGTACTGGACTGGACACTAATCAAGAAATCTCAGAACTATCAGATTAGTGGCTGCTTACCCAATAGCCTTAGTGAGCATATGCCAACCTATCTATTGAGAAAAAAACATCAATATTATCAAGCACACCACCTTCCGTCAAATCCGTACTAAAAAAAAAAACTTTAACCCCAAGACCTAATCAGTAGCCTTAAAAAATGTAACTGGTCTCCACCAAAAAAACCTGCCCCTTGATGCTGCAGTTGATTATTTCAACAGTACCCCACTTGAAATTCTAAACAAATTGGCTCCCCTAGGTCAGGCCACATACACACCATGGCTAACTAACAACACCAGAATGCTCCTTAGGAAAAGAGACAAAGCTTGGCAAACATGGCCCACCTGTAAAACCCAAAACAATGGCATTGCATTCCAACAAATCAGAAACAAAGCTAAACACCAAATCAACCTAAATAAAAAGAACTTCTACTATAGCTTGCAACATAAATACCAGCATAACCCTCCAAAATCTTGGAATTCCATAAATGCCATTTTCCACCTAGGCCATTCCACTACCCCTCCCCCCAACTTACCACACCCTTGTACCACCTTTGCAGAAGAATTCAATAAATACTTCACTGAAAGTGTACAATCTCTAATTAAAAGTAATTCCACAGAACCATCACTAGTCTCCAATCCTTTCAATATTAACTACAATTCCTCCTTTCAGCCTGTTTGCACAGCTACCATTAAGAAACTACTCAAAAAATGCAAACTCTCTTCAATAGCAGCTGACAAGTTACCAGAAGAATATTTAAAACTAGCAGCTGAAGCCATATTTTATCCAGTGTCAATCCTTACTAATAGGTCCATAGCAGGACAACATGTCCCAGCAATATGGAAAATCACACACATTATCCCTTACACAGAGGTAGAAATATGTAGATGATACGACACTTATCTGTGCCACTAATAACCTACAACCCCTCCATGATATAACCCAAAAATCATTCTCAGATACTGAGCTATGGCTGCCTATCAGCTCATATTCAACCCCAATTAAACAAAACTCATGATTTTCTAAGCCACAAGATCCCCCTCAGCACTTTCTACATCACTGCTAGGAATAACACTAAAATTAATGCCGATTCACAAAGAAAGCTACTATGAGTAAGATTTGCCCTACATATATCACAAACAATTAAAGTTCACAAACAATGGGTACTCTTTACAGAAATAAAAATTATCTAACTAATAATACCTCTAGGGTTGCCATTGTTAGAACCCATCTTCTATAAACACTTCTGTATGCTTCCCCATTTCTCACCAATCTTAAAAAGACAGATTTTAGTAAACCAGAAACATGCTACAATAAAATAGCTAAATTTGTAACTAACTGCCCACACCATACCTGCCTCTGTCAATAATTTAAAACACTCACCTGGTTAGGACTCCCACAACTTCTATCCTATAACCAATTAATCTTGGCACACAAACAAGTATGTCAACTAGAAAAAAGTCATGCCCCACTAAACATTCTCCAGCCCCATACCACAAACCAAAGTCTTTGCTCAATAATCACAATAATCAGTAAAGTATAAAATAAACAAAATGTGGTATACATAACAAAATACAAATTTGTTACATCATGACAACAAAACCTAGGCTTTGAACTTAGCTAATACTATTTGTAAAATATGACTTATGTCAAGATATAAGGTTAAGACAGGCCAGTAGGAATAAAAGATTAAACACCGGGGAAGAAGTTGGATATGGTTGGGGTATACTGTGATGTATCAGAACATTCACGAGGGATAACATGACAAAGTGTAATAATTCAGCATACGACTTACTATACCTAAACCAGAGCATGAAACTTTTTTGCCTTCAAGCCCTTCCTAAAAACAAACACCTAAACCCCATTTGGCTGTAAACATACTCCTCACCTGGATATCTCCATTTTCCTTTGTCAACGTGTACACTCGTATCGCTTTATAGCGTCTGCCCCTTCCACATAACAATTCTTTCTTCCACTCCTTCTCCTCCTCAATTCCCTCCTGTCGAAATCTCCACTTTACATATCAATTCCTTTTTGATCTTCCCAGTTTATCCATCTCCTTCATGTACCTGACAGTGTCTTATAACCAGGCTCTCTGTCAGTTATGTACTGTAGCTTTCTTGGTTCATAAACTATGCAGTGCTTTTCTCCCTCTTCTGGCTATAACTAATATCTACATACCAAGTAATGTTTCACACTCCTTATCTCACTTTTATTTATTCCTAACATCTATAATGCAGCCCTCCTTACCCAGGTCTTGTAAGTCTTATCTTATGTCTGCTTATCACATACAGTGCAGCTGAACTGTTTGCATACTAAATATTTTTTTTAACTTGGAATTTAATAGCAATGTATAATGAACCACAGAATCGATACCTGTTCTATCTTTATATGGTGTCACTACAGAATGAACTATTTATGTGATGTACTTTGGAAAAAATAATATATACACACACAGATACGTATATATATGTAGTGAACATTTTAAATGCATCTGCCAATGCATTTCTCCCAGGGCCTCCAATGAAAGTAGAATTTGCTCAGACTTTTCTAGTCAAAGACAAATAAATGAATAAATAAATCTAAACACCAATCTTGTCTTAATCATGAGAAATTTTATAGGAATTGTATTTTCAGGGACATTGCATAGTCTTATGGATTTGTTACCACTTTGAAAATGGAATAATATCATATGTTAGAGAGACAGGCATGTGCTGTTGAATGTTATTCTGAATTCTCCTTCTGCTTCTGTCATCACACGTCTGTACCTCATGGCAAGTCCGTCATTTGTCACCTCATTCTGATGCTTATGTTGTTTGATTGTTATTTTTAAGGACACTATATGTATGCATAATGTGTGCAAATGCTAACAAAGAGTATTTGACAACTTCTAAAACTTTTCATGTCTATGAATGACTAACTATATGGCATTTATTTTATAAACAAAGTGAAAATGTCAGCATGTCAGTTCTCTGGCACAAACATCTAGCAATACCCTTTGTTTCTGCTTCTTTTTATTTATTTCTTTTTATTTTATTTGTTTGTTAACTGGGAAACCCACTAGGTACATTTTTAGGGGTGATACTGGGAAACTATCTGATCAAATGGCTTTTGCAGAGTGTCACGGCAAAAAAAAAAAAAAAAAAAGAGAGACCGAAGGACTCAAACTCGGGACTTGTTATCAGCTCATAGCCTTAATCCTCTGTACAAATCAGCCTCATATAATCTTAATTTTGCTATGTGACTTTGAATATAACATATTTGATAATGACACTTACCATTTCCAGGAATGCTTTAAAGCTGTCTTGGTACTCATGGGTACAACATGCTTCATTAATGTTATTTTTCTTCTCTGTATGGCTGTGTGCTTGTACGCACTTGAAACAGGTCTGTTTATCAAACGTCTGTTTGCAAAGAACTTCAGTTCAGTTCTTTGGATTCCTGTCTCCCATAACACCTAATTAACATTTAACTGTAATGCTCGAGACATTTCATCATATGTCTTCCTATCCCAACTTGCTGACTTAAATTATTTTATGCTTTTACTCACCCTAACTAGGTGAATAGCCTCCCTGCAACCTATAGGCTATTATTCACAGGGGTCAAGCCAAAAATAGATACGGAAAGTCTCTTTTGTAATGCCACATCATATTTTTTAAGAATGCATAAGGCATTTACAAATGGTTTAATATCCTAAATGGACTATGATTTTATTTAAATGCTTTAAGCTAGACTGACTGGCTGCAACACAGGAGGTGAGGAAATGACTTCTGATAATGCATAGTAGCTGACTTATTTGCTTTCTGAGATTAAATTAGAAAGGGAAAACATGGCCATACATCAGTTGCTGAGAGATGAGTGATGTCACAGTACTATAGTGAGAGATGAGTGATGTCACAGCCATATACTCTATTATCTTTATGGGACTTTATCAAATTACATACATTTCTCTTTGAAATAACACTGCAAGGCTCATAGAATGAACGATGGCTGGAGAAAAACAGAACAGCAATATTTTTAGCAACCAAGAATACAACTTTTAAATTGTGAATCTTTTCTTCCAGATTCACTATTTTATATAATAGATTGTTGTTTATAAGGCAACAACATGATGCTTCCTATTGTATTCAGAATTAGAAAGGTATAATAGTTGTTCTCACAAATACAGTTTCTAAAATTCGAATGTTGAACTCATTGCACTGCTGTGTTGTACAAAGTGGTATAAGTATGCCTGCATTATATTTGATTAATTCACCATTTTCCTTTGAAATAATAATCTGCCGTTATTGCCTTATGGCATAGATAATATGGTCTTAGTTTGAAATGTACAGTGTATGAGAGTTCAATTTCCTTTGGATCATTTTTATTATTCTTTCCTAGAATGACATTTTTACAGTGGCATATACTCTGATCCTGTTTTATTATTTACAAAACAATATGAACGTTTTCTGCATGTAAACATTGTACCTACCTGTAATGTTTAAAGAAAAGTTTGATAAATGTATCTACTGATGGAGGACAGAGACAGAAAGTAGATCAGCCATACATCTGCTCTGTCCTTTTATGTAGCAGTGGGGAAGGACAAGCTTAGATTAAGATGACAGGCTTAGGTCATGATACTACAATATTACATGCATCTGGTATGTTTTCTTTTAAATCTGATACAGCGCTGACACATAGGGCTTATTTTAATGCATTTTCCTTTTGAATGTGATTTAACACTTTTATTTTTAACTTTATTCCACTTCCTCTCATACATCTCCTTCCTCCAGGACAACTAATTTTTGTTGAAGGTCCTTCAAGAAACAGAGCTCTGGGTAAAGGAAATGTTTAATGCCATACTGTCCAGTTTCTGGTCCAATTTATCGTATTTTTGTGGTTATCTGTTAGTTTGCCTTCGGATGGCAAAATGCATTTCTGGCTTTATCTTCTGCTTTGCCACCTATCTGACACTAGTCACAATACCCTGTTACATCAACTGGAATGTCTGCCCAATAAAAGTTTTGCATAAGTCTCCTTATTCATATACTTTTTTTGTCAAATTGTCTGAAAGGCAAACATCATTCCTATATCTGGAAATGTCCTACAGGAGGATCTTGGAATTTCTAGCTGCTTTATCATGTCTTTCTCTCTCTCTAGCCCATCTTCAGGAATCATCTTTCTGTGCGGTAATCCCTTCTCCCAATATACTGACCCTCTCTGACCATAAGATGGTCAGTGTCCTTGATTATCTCCCACAAGTGTTGTATACTAAGGTCCAAGAGTTGGGCCTGCCTCACCTCTCTCTTTCTAATCCTCTCAAATTCTCATTTAATTGGGACTATTCTTTTTGACATCTGTGTGTCAGTTTTAGAATTGTTACTATCAACCATTTTTTTTCCCATTGAAGTAACTTTCCTGCATGCCCTTGGCCAACTGAGGCTCTGGTTCTGGGTTTTTGCTACTACCACCAACTTGCTCTTTTTCTGGAGTAGCCACATTTACAGGCCCTATTGGATGTGAGGAAACTGGTTTGGACTCAGCCTTGCTACCTTTGCCATTTTGACTGACTCTGAGCCTGGCTGCATGTAAATTGATGCATTTAAAATACTGCATTATCAAAATTCTGCTGGGATGCAATTAAACACTGGTATACTTTTTATTATACAAAAATGTGCATGCTGATTGGTCAGCCCACCAATGTGCCTGTTGTAAAACAAGTACAGTCACCCAGACTTTTTTCTATTAATATATGCCAAGGCTTTCCAGTTTTCTTGAGCTAAGAGATTGGGAGGTATGTTCTGAGAGCAAAGAATATTCAAGGAAAATCAGGCATGTTATGCAAAACTAATGAAACATTCCTGATTTTCCTTGTATTTTTGCTCTTTCTTGTACCTCCAAATGGTCCAACTTTTAACCATTTAACCAAAAAAAAAAAGATACAAGAGAGGTCTTCCTATCCCCATTGCTGGCTTTCCAAAGCACTGATGTACTGCTTAAGCATGGGAACACAAGTACCATTCACATTTGCAGTACATCAACAAATTGCAGGATACAGAAGCAAAGCAGAAGCACACCACAGCACCATTATAGAAAGACATCATGTAAGAAATGTAAGTAATTTTTTCTTACATAATCTCATTGCATAATAGCAAAAACCAACTCCTGGGTGTGATATATTGAAGATTTACCCACGATTGCCTTTTCTTAATCATTCAGGTGTCACTCTTGTGAATAAACCACACCAGCCATGGGCAAATCTTCAATATACCACACCAACCATGGACAAGTTACCACACCCAGTCAGTGGTTATTGCTGTATTAAATGTGGTAAAGCTCTCTTCCTCCTGTCAGAGTCCAAATGAACCCTTGCGAGTTCCACCAGAATAGATGTCCCTCTGATGGGCCTAACTAAAATGAACTGCCTGGGCAGATAATGTTCCCCTTGAATGACTGCAATGTCCTTATATTCAACTAGGATAGTGCAATTCTAAATCACACATTTGTGATCATTTGAAGCAACTGCCATTTTAAGACATGCAAGTTCAAATGTGTTGCTATTTTTAGAATGTCTTTTATTCTCCAACCTATAACTATGGACATTCGGTGTATATAACCACCACCTGTTTACATTGGAAACATTTCCTCAAGCAGATGAAAATGGCTTAGAGTAGAAGTTTTCCATTTTTTTTCTGTGCATCCTGCTGTGATGGCTTAGATGGGCTACGACTGGGTCCATAATATGCATGGGTTTCACTGAGTACTCTTTCATATACAGCTGTGTTCTACTGGCTACATAGAGATCATCTTTTTTTTTTCCATTTCCTCAGATGTGTAGCATTTTTGATCTGATCAACAGATTCTCATGTACTCTGGCAAAGTACAGAGTGCTTTCTTCTTTATCAAAATGTTTCCCAGCATTTCAAATGTGGTGACTTATCATCTACTCACCCACCTTTGAAAGTAAGCTCTTATTTCTGCTGTATAATCACTCATACTGTCATCTACTTTTCTTCTTTATTCACCAAATTTCTTATTATCCTCAAGAATCAGGTTACAACATTCAACTAACCAATGCTTAACCTTTCTAAGACATGCTGTAGGTGGCTTGGACACTCTAAATTGGCCCTAAGCATGAGTGTGTGCATGTGTGTGCCTTCAGTGGAAGGTTGGACACCAGGCTGGCAACTCGACATCGTAAAACTCCACTGCTAATCATGAGCGAACAGGTGATCCGCTGTGGCGATCCCTAACCAGGAAAAGCCAAAAGAAGAATGTAAACAATCCTGAGTGCTTATATTTGGTACCATATGCATTGCATTATGCATAAGTAGCAGATTTGAAACCTAAGCTGTTGCTTTTGGTTAACTTTAATGACAATCAGACACCATTCCAAATGTGCAAATGCCAAAGTTAAAGTCATACCCTTTTTATGAGGAAACAGTTTGGTTGGTACTGACCTTGGCGTCTAGGGATTACCTCCCCTCCAAGTTCTCAAATGCCTTTGAAAAAGGACCGGTATCTCTATCTCACTGTCCTACAGGCACTGCTTCTCTTTTTTCATTCTTTCTATATTTATTCTCAGTCTTTTTTCATCTGAACACATTTGTTTCCTCTCCTTTTCCCATATGCCACAGAGTTCATTTATGTCTGTTTCTTAACTTCTTTGTCTTCATACCCTGCTCCCCCTTAGTAATGAGGGCTAAGCCTGGTCCAGCCTCATCTTAAACCTACACCTTTCGGGGAAGTAAATACTGTGGGAAGAAATATCCAGGGAATTGTTATGGCTAGGCTTGTATAGGCCCTAGGGCCGATAGCCTAGTACTAACCTATGAACCTTTCATTAGGAAAGCCTCTTAGGAAATACTGGTCAATAAGACAGTCAGATACACACCACACATAACAGCACATATGCACAGCACTAAATCTATCTCCTGTCATAGCCCCTGGGTTAACCTAACCTACAAACTCTCACACATACTACCAACTCAATGCAGAAGCTTTCCTCTAACTAAAGTTTCCTCATTAAATTCAGTCCAAAAAATGTGTCAGTAAACTGTAAACAAAAATAAGGGCCTGTGTAACCCAAATTAGAAGTCAGAAAAGCACAGAAGTTAAATGTTAAAAAAAGAATAGGATGCCTTATGCAGCAGCTCTGGAGAACAAATGTTTACAAAGGTCTGTTTTCCAGAGGAGAGACATATCCACATAGACACACATGCACAGTCACACAAGTAGCCCTAGCAGCCCTTGTCCTATATTGTGTATAAAGTTGTTAAGTGTTATTTTTTTGTTAAGGACTGCTTATGTGCTGAAAAAGCTGATATGTTCATCTTTATGGTCCCTTCAGTAACCTTATCTCGTTGTTTAATAATTGTACTTGTCTTTGGAGCTTTTCTCTCCGTGCCTCTACTGTAAATGGACATATATCCAGTTAGTCTAGCCCAGTCAACAAATGTAAAATAAAAATAAATAAAATAGATGAACTATGCTCCTCCAAGAGAATCCCTCTAGCTCTTTCAGTTCTACCTGGAAGCTGAAGTGTAACATTATCACTGCCATCAGTAAAAGCTCTCTCACACTGGTAATAGAGGAGTCAAAGGCACAAATTATGTTAATTGTATCCCTGTAAGGATAAACACACCCCTCAAAACATTAAGCAGGTTTGAGATAAAACAGGCCCTAATTTTCCAAGACAGTTTTTGGAAAGCAATGCATCATAGCAAATATAATGGCCTTGTAGTATAACCTACCCCAAAACAAAGCCATTAAGTCATCTTAGTAATAAACAGTTATTCTTTACTGTGCAGGAGGTTGTGTCGCCAGATAAGTCATTTTTTTTTTTTAAACAAAAGGCTTCTGGAAATATGAGCCGGGTGGACACTCACAAAGAGCGAGGATTTGACAGATTTCTCATATAATGCAATTGGATAGACTGACAAAAATCACAAGTTACTGATGATCATCAGAATTAGACACTCGAAAACAACTTACAGAGCATTTTGGAGTAAGACTTTTCTTTGCAGAAGGTAGCCCCCTCCCCCCCCCCTTGAATTTACATATACCTACTTCCTGATTGTACACTACAAAGGGAAAAAGAAAAATGTTGCTGCTGCTGAATGCAGTGTCTGTGACATTAGTTTAGAGAAGTATCACTGACCCACAACAGGTTCTCTTACTTTTCACGCGGCATCTCACACATCTTAATGGCATATTATGATTTGTGTCTGAATGGAAAGATAATAAAATGAGCAAGAAAAGGACAGTAGTATTGCTGGAATTTAATTTTTCCTCAAGTCTTGGTGAATATCTTCACAAGGTACACCCTGTTTTTACAAACTCTCACCATGACAACACTGATATTTTATATAACATATAGCATTGACAAAAGTAGGTTAATAAATAAAAAAGACAGTTGAAGTACAAGGACAAAAAAATTCCCAACCTCAGTATGTGCACTGGTACCAGGATTGGAAAAAAGGACAGCACAGAACCCTTAAGACATAGAAACATTCCTGTAATGTGGTTAGACCAGGTTCGGGTAGAGCGTGGCCCCTCTGCACAAGGAATAGTAGCGCACAAAAACTGACAGGCCAAAAAAAGAGCCATAAAGATTACAGAGTGGACTATTGAGGATAAGGAAGAAATTATGTATTGTTGCTATTTTGCAGGATGCCCAGAATTCCAGGGTCTATATTATACAGTCGAAAAAGCAGAATGTCGATTAACCTTTAGCTGCACATCACTGAACAGCCAAATCACCAATTTCTTTCCAAAGGAAAGAAATCCATTGGCCAAACACACACACCACATTAAAACAAATACTATAAAGTGTGGGGCTTGCCCCCACCCCTCAATGTGGGGGCTGTGACCCCACACCCCTCTAACTAAATATACAAACTCTGAGATCACACTACAGTTGGGGAAAGGGCAGATTTAAAATAACGGCCAACCAATTTCTTTCCCTTGGAAAGAAATTGTTGATTTGGTCATTCTCTGAAATGCAGTTTCGACACATATGTGTCGATTAAAGGTTAGCCGACATTCTGCTTGTTCGACTATGTAATATAGACCCAAATTTCCAGATAGATGATACTCAAAAAGACAGAGAAATTAAAGGAAAGAAAAATACTTGCATAAGAAAAACAATCAAAATCTTCAAATGCAAACTGTGTTCATTAATACAACAGATCGATTAAAAACGTGTAGAGCACACAACTTTGGCCATTTCAAAAAATAACAGAGGAAGAGTAAAAATATAAAGAACAAAATCTAGAGATTTTTGAATGGTATAAAAATTAAACGAGGACCTGGAAAAGAAATAGAGATATTATATGGCCCAGTATTTATGCAAAGGAGAAAGCAAAAAAAAAAAAAAAAAAGTTCCAAAGATATTTGAAGGGAACTATAGAAAAAGGCAGCATGATACGGAATTTTTCACCACACAAAAAATAAGATCACAAAGGGGGAACAAACAAGGGAAGATTAGTAAAGCAGAAGTTAAACAAATAGAAGCTGAAGTTATGGAATACCTCAGAAGTGAAGGATTTAGTGTAGAAAATCCAGTTCTGGTAACTTCACAGCATGATGGAACCGTGTGTCCCCAAATTAAGGAGAAACAGATAGAATGGGAATCATCTGATCACTTGTCACATGAAGGTACTCTGGACCCCTTAGGAGGAAACAAATAAAAAAGTTCAGGTGGAGTTGCAAAGCAAGAGAAGGAACAGGAAACACTGGCTGGAAAGAAATCAAATGTCATCATGGAAGAATCAAATACAGAAAATTATAAAATAAATAAAACAAGAAGTATCACTGTTAGGAGAGTATAGAAGAGAGAACAGATTAACAAAAATACTTAGAAAGATAGATGTGATAAAAGCAAGATGCAGTTTCAGAACAGACCAGGATCTATTGTACACACTTGCAAACAAACTAAAGATAACAGCACAGGCAGAAAAACAAATAAAATATGCATATAAATATAAAGAAAAAGTACAAAATAAACAATTTATCGAGGAGCCAAAAATTTATTACAGAGAATTAGAAAACAAAAGGAATATAAACACCACCGAAAAAGAAGAAATACACACATTTTGGAGAAATATCTATGAAGACCCTGTGGAACACAACAAAGATGTTGAATGGATAGAAGTAGTAAAAGAAACATAGAGAGGTTCAAATGTACAGGAAATGAAATAGGATGAAGTAACGGCCAGAGATATTGAAACAAAATTAAGAAAGGTTCCTAAATGGAAAATCCCAGGGCTAGATGAAGTACATAATTTCTGGCTATATGTGCATCCCAAACAGACAAACCTGGTTATCAACAAGAAAAATGATGCTCTTCCTTAAGAGTGAACCTGCAAGTTATGCTAAAAAAACTCTAGGCCAATAACTTGCCTTGTGATAATGTATAAACTATATACTAGAATCGGTGCCTACAGAGTCTACAGTCATTTAGAAAAAAACTCAATCATGGTAATAAAACAAAAGGTTAATAAAAAAAAGTCATATGGAACAAAGAATGATTTGTTGTTAAATGAAGTCATAATGGAGAATTGTAAAAAAGGGAAGAATCTAAACTATGGCATGGATAGATTACAAAACAAAGTATTTGACAACATCCTACATTCATGGATAAAAAAGTGTTTACAGATCTATAACATACATCCTGCATTGATCAATTACATTACAGAGACCATGAAACAGTGCAAACCATTTTGTAGTTAAGCCATGACGAACGATAATTTGGAATATCCCACTTTGAGGTTTTGAGCCTTTGTCACCATTGCTTTTTTGTCTTGCTCTTAATCCATTAAACTGTCTTCTTAACAGATTAGGTCATGGTTGGTTACAATTTGGCTCCCAGAATACAACAAAGCATAAAGGCTTCTCATTTTATTTTTGTGGAGGATTTAAAACAGTAGAGTTCATCACATGAGTAGCTGAAATTACAGCTGCAAGTGGTCAAAAGTTTCTCAGATGATATATGAATGTCATTTGTTATTGATAAATGTGCAAAAGTAACATTTAAAGCAGGAAAGGTTCAGCACCAAGGAAATATCAGTCTGGGGCAGTAATGTGATATAAAGGAACTTGAACAGAGGAAGTGTCTAAATATTTGGGAACTGATGAAGGATTAACAATAAAAACATGAACAACTGTGAACAAAACTAAGTAATGAATATTTTAGAAGACTAAATTTAATACTTGAAACAACCATGACATCTAGGAACAAAGCCCAAGCTATAAACCAATTTGCTCTTCCTGTTCTAACTTACAGTTTTTGGGAGATTGGCTCCAAAAGGTAGTGAATCACTTGGATGGGAAAACAAGAAAAATACTTTACGTTTATCAAATAAGAGCATGCCAAGATTATATATACCTTATTCTGAAGGAGGAATGGGCTGCCTCAAAATTGATTACATGTATAGATCTGCAATCATTAGAATGTATACGTATCTGCTAACTTCACCAGATCCAAACACAGTGAAAGTTTTAAAACATGAGGAGAACATAGTCTAAGATGACTTTCCTGCTTAGTTTAGCAGAAGCTTGTTGATGTCAACAGAAATGGAAATCGAACCAGAAAAAGAACAAAAATGAGGCTGCAACACAATGTGCCAAGCAACAAAAGAAAAAATATAAGGGGAAGGATCAAATGAGAAAGCTAGAAATGTGGAAAATGCAAGTAAAAAGAAGTCCTGGAATGACCTCATATTGATCAGGATCTGATGCAGGAATAGTTAAGAAGAGGTGAATTTAAACCAAAAGATGAAAAGTTAATATTGGCAGCCCAGGATAGTGGACTATGTACATGGTGATTTACAAAGTCGACTGAACATGTCAAAGTAACAAATGTAGGTTTTGTAAAACAGAATTGTTGCTGGGTGTGATACACTAATGGCAGAAAAGCATAATAATATGGCAAGACTGTTGCATTGGTGATTGTGCAAACATTACAATATTGCAGAAGCTGAGATGCACTGGAAACATGAGCTACAAAGCATTATAGAAAATGATGAAGTTTATATTACATGGGATCACCCATTACCAATAGTTGCAAGAAGACAAGATATAGTAGTCCATGAAAAAAAGACAAAAGTAGCATTGATCCTTAAAACTGTTACATGCAGTGATTACAGCATCTTATGTACAGAGAGACTAAAAAGTCATAAAATATTTGGATTTGCAAGCAGAAATGAGTGCAATGTGGAAGAATGATATCTAGACAGTTCCAATAGCAGAAGGAGTAATGTGTTTTATAAAAAATAATTTTCAGTCGTATTTAGATATGTTATAGATGCATGTAATGAATTACAAAAGGACTTCATTCTGGTCACATTGAGGGTGCTGTAAAGTGCACTTTTGGTTAACATCAAAGACTGAAACAATACTGATTTCATGAACTTCAATCCTACTTTGACTTAGGAATGTGTCTTATTCCCATCGTGGTACTATATACTCAAAATAAAGAAATTAAACTGGCAGACAACTGCTCAGATAGCCAATAAGTAATTCCTAAGAATTTTGAGGATTAACTTGAAGATTTGGAAGAAATGTATAAACAATATCATCATAAAAAAGCAGTCCACAGAACTAATCTGAAGGAGTATGTCATGAGAAAGTGGAAGATACTGAAGGATAAATTAGTAACATAGCACAGTTGTTTGCTGCAACTGCAAAGATTGCTATTGGGTTACTTTGCTCATCTGATGACTTGGTCATAGAATACAAAACTTATGAGGGTTTTGTTAAAACCAATTTTCTGTTAAGAGTGTTACATGTTGACAATGAGATTCATAGCTCAGTTTGTGTAATGAAATGCAAAAAGGTTAGTGCACAGAGTATAGGACTTGTACAGAGGTAAACTGTTACAGGGACTCAAAAAATAATAGGTGAATTTGTGAAATATTCTAGGCCACTTTACTGTAAAGGTTTGCAATGGGTGGCATTTGTTAACAAGAGGAGGGAATTTTTGAAACGGCTTAGGCTCCCTTCTTTTCCTTAGTTAGAAACAGAAAATGTGATTGTTACTCAAGGATGGTGCAGGATAATTAAAATAATTAAGAGGCAGCATGAGCAAAAACAGTCAAGCAAATAGGCTGCCATTTCAGCTGCATAGACTGACACAGGAGATTTTTTCACACATTTAACAACTGGCAGACATAGAATAAATAAAAGACACGACAAAGGCACCATTAGATGCAATCTCCACAGAAGATAAGGACCCAAGGTTGGCAACATAATATATAAACTGGACTAATGACATATGAAAGCAAATACAATTTAATAGCAAAAAACATGTAACTTTGTGCACAAAGTTTTCAGGTACATAACCCTTCTACTGTGTGATCCAAATAGTTGACATTAATTAATTCTTATTTGGAAATCAAAGACACATCCAACCAATCAAACTTGCTTATCAATTAAACATTATAAGATTCTTAAAGTTATACCCACTCATAAAAGCTTCATCTTAAAATTGTCTGTACTAGAGAGAAAAGTACAGGTGTTTAAATGCCTGCAATGGCAAAGAATGAGTTCCCAAGCTTATTTGGAGCTTGGAATAGTCCCAAGAGGGCTACATATTCTGAAAATGCCTATTTATGGAAACGTGCATCCTATTATATTAAAGAAGGAACAACAACTAAATCTAAAATTACATTTTCATTACATGCAACTAATGAATGACTTTTTTGTTGATGTAAAAAAGAGGTTGCATGCAATTATTGTTACATTAGAAAGTAATATTATCACTTTGCCATTCTTCAAAGTTAACACTGAAACATAACAAAATGCTAGAATGTTTAATGCGCCTTTGAGAAATGCCTTGAACAGATTACAATGGCACAAGGATATAAATGATTTTTAACATGGCCTTAATTTCTTTGGCAAAAGGGAAGAGGTGAAATGATAAACAACTCCCAGAAAGGCTCCATGTATGAATTGGATGATATTTACGTACCAGACCCTAGAAATAATAATACAGCTGAGCAGAGTTCTGAATTTCCTAGACTATCATCGGCAGCTGTTGTTTCAACCAATCAAAGACCTCTGGGTACAGGAATAAGAAAAGCTATTAGAGGGAATTCTTGTAACCCTAAAGTCAGGGGGAGGATTTTTAGCACCTACAGACTGCACTCAAGCTACAACTACCAGACAAGGTGGAAATCAGGCAGAAAACACCATCCAGATGGAGAAGAAAAGAAGGAACAAGAAGAAACTGCAATGGCCCAGACATTCACAGCCATTCAAACAGGAGATAAATAATGAATGTGCTACTTTTGATTTAGCTACCTTAATAAAGTAATGCATTTCCGCTTTTCCCAGTTAGGGGTTGCCACAGCAGAACTGCAGTCTGCTAATGATTGGCAGTGGAATTTTAAAGTGCTGAGGTGCCAGGTCGATGCCCAACCTTCAAAGAAGGCACACCCATTCACGCACGCACCTACCTGCATGTCTTTAATGTCAATCGACTGTGGGTAGGACATGCAGACTCCACAAAGAAGGCGTTCCAGCTGAGAATCGAACGGGAGAAACTCTTGCTGTGAGGTGACAACACTAACCACTGCACCAATGATAACTGAAAATGATTTGTCTCTATTACAAAAGGGACTGCAACTTACACTGAACAACAGAGATTTGCTCGAATAAGCTTTAACTGATATAAAGTTGTTTGCTCAGAATTTAAACCTTAAGTTAATTTTTAGAGATACTTCTAATGTTGAAAATACACTTAAAAGATCTAGCACTTTTCTGCCAGTTAGTTCCCCATAATGATTGCATTTCACAATGTCTGTGAGAAAAAAAATTTGTGAACTTCATAATAATAAATTTCCTATATATGATGCATTACTTAGGCTACAGAACTATCCAGACCTCATGATAAAGCAGGCAGATAAAAGTGGGACTATTTTAATTTTAGATGAAGTTGTTAAACTAAC
Organism: Protopterus annectens; assembly: GCF_019279795.1. Taxonomy (NCBI): domain Eukaryota; kingdom Metazoa; phylum Chordata; order Ceratodontiformes; family Protopteridae; genus Protopterus; species Protopterus annectens. The sequence continues at coordinate 157,987,288 of NC_056749.1, forward strand.
TTGCATGAATAATTTTTAAAAGATGCAAATAGTTTTAAAAAATTGTACCTCTATGCTACATAATATTTAATTAGTTATCTGTTCCACATACTCTAACCCATTTTATTTATGGGTTCCCCAAAATACACACAGATTCACAAAATCCACCAATGACACCCATCATGTCAGGGAAAAGGTGAGTCACTGAGCTTGTCTCTTTGTACTTTGAATATGTCCTAAGTCCTTAGTTAAGTAAAGTTAAAAGTTATATTAAGGACATAGGTGACTTCCTTGACAAGTTATAACAGTGGTATGAAACTAATACTCAGTCTTGCTTTTATTTTGTCACCCTTGACATTACCTCCTTTTCACCATCATCCCCAATGAGTATGGAATAGAGGCGATTAGAGAGTTCCTATTGGAATGCAAGTAAACTGAAACCATTTGTTCCCTGTTAGATGTCATATTGAATAATAATGTATTTTTGTTTGAGCAACAGTTATACCACCAAGTTTCTGTAGTTGCCATGGGGATCTCTGTCACAAATATGTATACCAACTTAATTTTGAATCATTGGGAAAATAACATTTTTGCTTAAATGTTTTTATTTATTTTACAAATGGAATGTAATTTACTTTGCAATATAAAACACTTTACACAATTTAGCAACTATATACAATCGACAACAATAAAATCTAAACAAACTATTTACAAAGGTGTCTAACTTTAAAAGATATTACACATTTTTACATTTAAAACTTCATTTCATGAGGTTTAATAGTCATTTCTCTCCATTATTTTGTTCACTTTCTTCTATGAATTGTAATAAGATGTGGTTCTTTCTGTTGTCATTTCCAGTGCTTCTCATTTCCATTTGGGATACATTCAATATGATGTTTCTGTATTCTTTAAATGTGGGGGAAGTCTCGCTTCTCCATTTTGTAGTAATGGTTTTGCGTGATATAGCCAGCAGTGTCCATAAAGGTGAAAACTTTGTTCTAGCAACAGAAAAAAACATTTGTAATGGCATTAATGAATATATTTAATATGTTGCACTTCATACACATTTTGTAGATGATTTTTTTTTTAACTTGGACAGATAGTGAACATAGTTTGTTGATTTTTTTAAGTATCTTGATACCAGTACTACTGATTTTGTTTTTAATTTAAGATGATGTTTTCTAGAAAAAATAAAACATTTCTAGATATTTGTCTGAGTAGAGAAAATAACGCAATACAAACGTGTATATAAAAAAATTACACAGGACTAGCATGCACACACAACACAGGTTTAAAGGAATTTTTCTGAAGGCAATATTTCATAGTAAGTAGACTGAATACTAACGAGGAATTTTCAGAAGGCAATATTTCAACAAACAAAAGTATCATGAACAGATGGAGAAAATGCATTGTGAATTTAAAGCTAGAGAATATAGTGCTGTCTTCTTAAATGATACAAAGAAATATGTAGATAGTGAGAGGAACAAGTCAGGGAGACGATATTTTATGCATGATTGTTATCTAAGACAAGAGAGAGAGAAAAAAAGTAATAATATTTAAAACTCTATCAGTTCTAATGTTATAGTTAGTAGTTTATCTAATATCATTAAGAATAATTGGACTATTCTCACCGCACATCCTGAACTTAAGATCATTGGAAATGTTCCATAGTTTACATATAGAAATGGTAATTTAAAACAACTTTGTTAAAGAAATTTATAACATCCAAAGACTTACATACAAGTATAAAAAGGGCTCTTTTCCATGTCTTAGCTGTGTTAATTGTAGCCTTACATCAAAAGATACACTTTTTGTACATCCAGTTACACATAAAAAGTTTCAAATTAAATGTTTGCATCCTGTGTGACAGAAAATGTTGTTTATCTAGCTGAGCGTTTGGCATTCCCAACATTTTATATAGGGAAATGCAGCAGAAAATTTAAAGACAGAATTATAAAAGATGTTTCTGATATTGAGAAGTGTTTTAACCATTGCACTTTTGAAGCATCATATGGAAAAAGGAACACATCATCATTTTAGTTTTATAGTAGTTCATGTAGTACAACCTAGTATTAGAGGGGGGTGATGTTAATAATAAGCTAGAGACAGCTAAGTATAGATGAATTTTAAGACTGAATGCAGATAAAGCTCCTGGCCTTAATGCCAGCATTAAACCCATTTTAAAAGAAAAACAAATTAATTTATGACTGTTGCATATATCTTATTCAATATAGAGAGTGCCATATTGTATTCATTTTTTGCTATATTTATTTTTTAAGATGAAGGAATTTTTTAAGATGAAACTTTTATGAATGGTTACGAATTTGTTTGTTCAACTTTATGAATCTTATAACGCTTAATTGATAAGTAAGTTTGATTGGTTGTCCGAGTCTTTGATTTCTAAATAAGAATTGGCTGATGTAACCTGTGTTTAGCTCACACTTTGCTTGAACCAGACATGCTTTAGGAACATGGGATGAACTTGGCTAGGCTTGGAAGCACCCTCGGGATGTTAGCCTAGTAACCTCCTATCATCCTGTGGCAATTCTATAAGGAGTCTACTTAGGAGCTGGCAGTGAGGAATACTATACCAGATAAGGGTGGGCACATTATGACATGGTACTGGCTAAGAGACAGGTGTTGGTTCTTAACTATGGGCCAGAATAAAGCATTGTACAGAACATTAAAAGTGACACATGTGAATCTACAAACAGATTGTGGTCATCCATGCATAGACTGGTGACACTATGTTAAGCATAGGCTATGCATGTAACAAAGTACAGAGGGAAGGGCTCAGGTGTGAGGGAGAGTGTAAAGTGTCATCCATTGGAAAAGGGGGACCTATGTCATGCAAGCTGCATCCAATATATATCAATTTAGCCACAGATATTTGACATGCAGTTCCTCAGGTCATCATGAACACCCAGTAAAACATGTACCATCTTAGCAAGGACTGTGGGATTGTTAGCCTGTCAATCTGTGATGGCCTTGTATATTTACTGGGTCAAACACAGATTCAGCTAGCTCAGGTGGTGGCTGCCACGCATGGTGTCTATGGTCACCAGCACAGTGGCCACCCCTGCTTTCACCATACTTAGTGAAGTTTTCAGCAACCAATGTGTAATGTGCCACACGGAAAGGCATCCCTTCTGGACAGACCTGTCTGCATCTTCCTATCATTAATTGTCTTCTTGTATCTCTGGAGTGGATTCTATGAATAAAAAAGCCATGTCCACTGATTGGTGTAGGGATCTGGATTCCACACTGTCTGTATCCAGCACTGATTTCATACCCCCGTGACCATGCCAAACTTTGACCATCATTAGTTGCTGAAGTCTGCATCATCTCCCCCATTAGGCAGTAGTATGTCTTCATTGCAGGAGCCTAATAAAAGGGTCTACACTGAATGTTCGAACATTCAAAATTCTGAATCTCATATGGTCGACACCATATGATCAGACTTTTGAATGTTCAAACGTTGTAGAAGAGGTCTCTGTACAGTACAGAATGGGAATATTTCCCTTTTCTGCACTGTATTGTGATCTCAGAGTTGTTATAGTTAACGAGCGGGGAGTGTGGGGGGCTTAGCCCCCCCCACCGTATTGGGTGCGGGGTGGCTTGGCCCCTACTTAGAGTGTTCAAGTAGGTGTTTTGTGTAATTTATTTATTTTTTATTAGATATTCAAGCTTTTGCAAGTTCGACCATATGGTAGTTGTACGTTCAAACATTCGAGTATTTGATACAGACCCTAATAAAATCTCTCCTGTGAACACAGGTGTATACATAGCTATTTTGGTGTCATCCTCGGATCTGGTTGTCCCCCTCAACTCTAAACAGATATGCTCCTCTACCCCAAAGGGAACTAAAACACTTCAGTTTTGAAGTCGGGAGGTATGTCTCCTTTTAACCCCTTTAAACTAACAACTCCATGCTACATTTCCAGGAAGTAACAGCTATAGTTCATAAAGTGCTTAAGTGATTCAGTTATGAACTCTGGGGAATGGACTTTAAATGGAGAAAAAAAAAATTACCAGAAACTGTAGCATACTACTTGCCATAGTTGTAGCAAACATCTCCAATAGTTTATAGCACAAATGGAATGCTAAAGCTCCTCAGTTCAGATGGAAAATGCCATACTGTCATTTAAATGCAGGTAATGCACAGCAGATGGTCAGGTTCTGCTGATATCCATACCACTTTGAGCCTAAGGCAGCTACCCACTTCTTCCCACCCTGGTTATGCCATTGTCTGTCAATACACCAAAGAGAAATACCCACAATAAATATGGCCCACTACCATTACTTTAATTTCAATGAATGAATGATAATTACTGTGTGTATTGGTAGAACGTAATCAGATTGACCTTACCTTGTACTAGACATCTTGTATTCTGAAGACCTAATGTTCCTACATTATAGCACAGTATACATTTTAACATTATGCAATTACTTAGTACACATCAGACATGCACAACTACGGCAATTCTTGCTTAAATGTGCAGGACTCCACCATTGCCATTGGACAAGTCAGCCCTCCCCCATGCAGAGATGAAAGGACCTCCTACATTTGTGTTAATAGTGGATTAACTGACAGCTGCCTTGCAGCACCCTAAGTTCACGTAACAGCCAGGTGGTGCATTCTTTTGCTGCACCTATCATGCCAGTGGATGACATTTGACCTCTTTATACTTTCTGCTCCGGCCACTGACAGCATTTATATAATTCTCTCATTCCACTACCCAGTGGTCACAAGAGGGCCTATCAGATTTAGCATCTGCTGACCATGGTGAGACTCCAGCAAGATCTCATTTTCTGCATGGGAGAACTTGCATGTTCATTTCTTGCATTTTACCTGCATCATACTAAGTGAATAAGGAAGGCATAACTTATGTTAGGATAAATTCATTGGTATGCTTCACATGGACCCTCATACAATCTTCCTGTATGTACATACCTGTAATACATATCTGTGGTCCGTAATACACACAAACACACACACATATGTACACACTTGCATACCCATAAGCACTCCACCTGTATCTGCATTATACTGTATCCAGCATCCCTCTCCCACTTCCAGCTATGCATTCACTGTATTCCTTGTGCATTCTTCTCTGCTTCCTGCCCATTTTCCTTCTGTCCTATATGCTCATTTCCCCCAGTTTTTAGGTCAAAAATATATTTATTCAATATAGTGGCCCTTTAAAGTAATATGCTTGTTTTCCCATCTCGTCACATCATGATCTTTGCACACATTGTGAGGGGTGTGCTTTCTCTATGCTCGTCACTTTTCCTTGTCATATTCCTGGCCATGAGTGTAATCTCTCATCCTTCACTTCAGGTCCTATTCACAGAGCAAACAAGTTTACTAATTAGCAACAGTCAGAGTTAGGAGTTTTTACCTTGTTAATTGATAATGAACCTTGGGCCATAATGCACTGAAAGCTGTGGGATGAACTCCACAATCAACTTGCGTATTTTTCTGAATCCCAGGGTAACCACTAAGGTAATTGATATCAAAATATAACGTTTTATTAAAGGTTTTTGAAGGCTCAGGTTTGATATAGCACTGATCTAGCAGAATCTATTGATCCTTATTATGACAAATACCAAAATCACGAATATCTCTATTCCTGACCAAGCTTAGATTTGAACACATTCTTTAGTAGCTTGTTACATTACTCTTATTTAAACTAGCTTAGAAAGTGATTTTTATTATTTTAATTGGTCATGTTGAGCCTCCTCTGTTTTTGGACTATTAGCTTAGAAAGTGCCTTTATCATATATTTTTTAAATACTGTTTTAGTAACTTGTAGATGGAAGCAGCCATTTCTGTAAAAAAAAAAAAATTCCATTTCATTTTGGTATTAGAAGTTTGCATTACTAATAATGAACACAGCATCAAAAATGGCATTGTGCTGTCATCATCACTGTGAATAAAATTCTGTATTTTCAGTAGCCATTTTACTTTTCTTCTCATCTAAGGAAAGTATAAATGGGGTTTTGTCACTACTTTCTGTCTCATTGATGACACAGCCTAGAAAAATATTGCTTTGACTTGCTAGTAGCCAGGATTATATAATGGAAGCTACATACATTATTATAACAATCTGACAACATCTCAGCATTTTGATCTGAAGGAATGAGTTTATAGAGGTACCAATGAGCTGTCTTTGTTCCTACATACTTTTTCATCTATGTCTGCTAACCATCAAGCCTTAGTCCCTCAGTTCTTAAGCTTATTTGTTCTCATGCTAGGGGGACCCTGCTTGGACTGAGCAATAGCCATTTGGAGGGATATTTATCCACAGCTAAAGCTTTGGCTTCATCTAGTACATCAGGACTGTTTACGTTTTATAAGAGTAAAACTTCCCACCCCCAAATTACAGAACTAAATGGCATTCACCCCCATCCCCCCTGAAGCCTACCTCGTGGCAGGACCAGGTTGTTAGAG
>NC_056749.1:157998720-158146220 GCF_019279795.1 Protopterus annectens
CAGGGTAAATAAATGGAAAACAAAACAATTATTGTTAATCCATGGGCATTTGTTTCACAACTGTCTGTGAAAAATCCATAATAATGGCAAGAACAGAGTAGAAGATCCCTAGATCATATGTTCAAGGGGGAACAGCTAAAGGACTCTCTCTGCTTCTGTCATAAACACAGATAGTTTTAATTACTGTAAATTGTCGGGCATTAACACTTTTCCCTAATGCAAAGTACAGCTCCTTTGGAGCTGCATATTAAATGGTGCAGGACACTGCTTCCTGTGAGATATATGGAATGCCCGCTAATGGCATCAGTCAGGAAAAAAATCAATGATTAAAGTCTTTCCATATTAAACAATAAGAAGGATTAGTTGTGAGTGAAATAACTGAGATGAGAAATTAACAACTGAAAGCATTACACTGTAGCCTTCTGGGTAACAGGAGTAAATTTTGTCATAAATTTGCAGTTAACACTGCCAGTAAAAAATAGGTAGATAGATATAACAGTTGTACAAAATCAAACCATAAAGGCCCTAGACAAAAATAATTTATATGCATGAGGCATGTGCTGTAGAATTAAGGAATAACAAATCCCACTTTTTTTGGACATATTCCTGTGATAAAACATAATATTGTAGCATAATTTAAAACTGAATAAACATGTCACTGTTTAAAAAATAAAACCACAATTTCATAAGTATGTGATGCAAGTGTGTTGCCATCAAGCCAGTCTGCAGTAAGTTAATTTTGTTTCAAATTATTCATACTTCTGTTCCAGATACCTCGGTCTCACCTTTTTAAGCAATGTATGTATGGCAGAGTGCAGTTCATTACCAATGAATGGTACTTTTGTCTCAGCAATTCAGCCCCAATACAAAAACAAGTGAAGTGTGACAGAAATTACATTAGGAATCACAAAACTGTCTAATGTCAGTGTGGTTCCCTTCCTTATGCCATCTGTATCATAGAAGATCACAGAAGACGAATGCAAAGGGAAGTATAATAAATGAACTGGCAGCAAAAAATGATTAATGCAAGATAACTAAAGACATTTATTTAACAACCAAAACCTCTCCAGCCAGGCAATGTCTGATTTAGCTCATCATATAGCAGATACACATTAGTGGCTTCCATTAAAACTAGGTGAAATTGCATTTTAAATATTAATGACAAGAATCTTTGCCATTTTATTACCTTTTTTTTTTTTTTTTATAAAAGTAACTTATGGGTATTGCACAAGGATTGTCCCTTAACAGCATTTCTCAGATAGAGCAATAATAAGCAAGTGCAATTGCAAATACCCTATTAACAGCCAAAGCAGCCTAATTCCCTTTAAACCATATGTAGAACTGATTATTTTTTTCATAGCATATTTGTATAAAACAGACATTGCAATGCAGTATATTAAGTTAAGGGTCGATTCTCTCAAGCTACATATAAAACATACTTAATATAAACAAAATTTAGATATTCCCATATTACAGTTGTCTTTGCATTTCCAAACATACAGTATATGCCAATCTGATGTATGTTCAAAATATGAAGATGCTCTGTATGTAGCGTGTACGCTATCTCTCTCTCTGTGTGTATATATATATATATATATATATATATATATATATATATGTATGGTTACCTATCAAAACATCTACTCTTCATAACATCTAAACTCAAAACATCAAGACCATAACATCTAAACTTCAAAACATCTAAAACTCATAACATCGAATCTCAAAACATTGAAAACTACAAAGCAACTATAAATAACATGCCACACACTGTTTGCTACATTTATGCAGGGGGGCAAGCCCCCCTGCACCCCCAAAGTGCGGGGCATCTGCCCAACCCCCCCATAAATTAAATATACCAACTCCAAGGTCACACTACAGTGGGGTTAGGAAATTAAATAAACCAAAAAAAGGATCTGGACAGGCAGAGATAAAAGCCACAATTTATTGTACTTGAAAAGCATGTCTTTGCCTTTTCAAGTACAATAAATTGTGACTTTTATCTCTGCCTGTCCAGATCCTTTTTTTTGGTTTATTGGGTTTGTGATGCTCTTATTGCCTTGGGGGTTAGGAAATTAACTTTTTCCCCCACTATAGTGTGACCTTGGAGTTGGTTTATTTCATTTACAGGGGGTGTGGGGGGTGCATGGGGGCTTGCCCCCTTGCATAAACATATTAACAACTCTGTGGGGTGTTATTTATAGTTCCTTTGTAGTTTTCAATGTTTTGAGATTCGATGTTATGAGTTTTAGATGTTTTGAAGTTTAGATGTTATGGTCTTGATGTTTTGAGGTTTTGAGTTTAGATGTTATGAAAAGTAGATGTTTTGATAGGTAACTTTATATATATATATATATATATATATATATATATATATATATATATATATATATATATATACACACACACATACATATACACACACACACACACATATACATATATATATATATATATATATATATATATATATATATATATATCTCAAGTGTGCTGTAGAAATGAAAGCAAATCAGAGTGTGAAAGGTCAAATGTAATGTTCAGTGTGAGCATGAGTAGAAAGGAGAGGACTGTGCTTACAGGCAAGTAATTGGAGTTTATTGTTTTTTAATGATGTAACTTATATCCAAAAGCTTTGGCATTAAGGGTTAGGTGCGTCTGTGATTATATGTGAGTTTGATTAGCATTAGGACTGGTTAAAGAGATAGATTTAGTGTTGTTGTCGTTGTTTGATGATGTATATGGTATGTGTTGGAGTGTACCTTGTCTTGTGAATGTATTAACGAAAGGGTTTTTCTAAGGTAAGGGTTAAGACAGGGGCAGAGAAAAACTGTGGGATGTGTTATTCCTTAGTTCTGTATCACACCACCCATATAATATACATTATTTTCTGACTAGGACTTTGTATGATTTCTTTTGTACACCTGCTTGTATATAGTAACCCTGATTTTCACTAGGGCAGGATCAGTCAAAAATAAGTTGATGTTTTTAGATATACTTAAAAAACATGTCAGGATAAAGACAGAAACTTAACTAACAGCAACTGTAGACTCGAGGTGCAATGTTAAACTGTAACCACGTATGCAGTAAGGAGGCATTATGTTATCCTCATCAAGTCTAATGAATTTCTGGGTAAATAGCAAAAAAAAGTCACTCTAAGACCTGTGGAATATCAGACTACACTGATTATGACAAACATTCCTCTTCTGCTGGTATATGGCTTCATATGTATCTATGAGAATCTTTTGACCGTATCTATACTAGACATATTTGTTCAGCATTTCCTGTTATGTCCAAGAAGATAGTTAGCACCTAGAGCATGTTTGCTTACTTAACTTTAGTAGTCATAATTTGAATGACAGAAAATGGTACAAAGGTAGCCAATGAAACAAAATAAACAGATAAGCTAGCACTATAAAAATAGTTATGCTTTTGGAGATACAGGGTGCAAGAACCCTAATAGACCGCCAATGAGACCTATAGTCGCAGGCAAAGGGTGGTGTACTGAGTCAATTTCTATTTTCCTTGAGAAAAAATTGAGACCCATGATAGATATGTTCAATCATGTACTGAGAGATACAGAGCATTTTTTACATGATTTGTATCTCTTTGTGGAAGAAACAAGAAAACATGAGTGTGTGACATTAGTCACCCTGGACGTTGTCTCTGTTTACAGTGATCTCGAATGACAAAGGGATAGATTTTTTGAGAGAGCTACTTGTTAAAGTAGGTCTTTATAAAGCAGATGAAATATCCACCTTGCAGAAGTTAATGAGGCTTGTACTATATAATAATGTATTTTTATTTGATGGCCATATTTTTTGGCAGAAAAATGGTGTAGCGATGGGGAGCTCATGCTCCAATAGCTATGCCAATGCAGTGATGTTGGTTTGGGAAAATAAATACTTATTAAATGGACCTTATAGTATCCATATATCCTTCTATAGAAGGTTTGTGGATGATTGTTTTTTGATTTGGAAAGGTACTTCTATACAGTTAGTAGAGTTTGTGGACTACTTGAACAAATCCACACAGCTTTTAAAGTTTACTTTGAGTTACTCAGACTTTGAAGTTCATTTTCTTGATGTGACAGTTACCAAGGATAGTGTAGGGAATATTTCAACCAAGATGTATAGAAAAGACTGTAGGGTTAACAACTTGTTGTCTAGGGACAGCATGCACCCCCATTATGTCTTTAACAATGTGGTGCAGAATCAGTTCTATAGAGCTTCCAGGTTGAGTGTAGAGGAAGCAGAATATGAAAGGAGAATGAATATGACTGGCTTTGAATTATTTCAAAGGGGTTATGATTCTAATATGATTTTTAAGAATGAAAAAAATTGTTAGACAGTTAAGGTGTACGAAGGATAAACCCTATTTTTCTGTGAATAATGTTAGATCCCCTAAGAAAAGTGATAATAAATTGAAAGTCCGTATTCCTTATTCTAGAGATGTTAAGACCTACACTGATATTATTAACAGACATTGGGAAATTTTGGTATCAGATTCAACTTTATCAGGTATTGTAGGTTCAAGGCCTCAGTTTACCTTTAGGAATAAAAAGAACTTGAAGAGGAGACTATGCAAGTTGAAAGAGCCTTCTAGTGGCATAACCACTTATGGAACAAAACCTTGTGGTAAATGTGGATATTGTAAGTTTATAGATGATAGTCTATTTTTTAAACACCCAGATACTGGCAAGTTATTTGATATTAGGGTGCAAGCCACTTGTGAGAGCCTCCATGTGGTGTATTTGGCTAATTGCATTGTTTGCAATCATTTCTACGTTGGAAAGACAGACTGCACCCTGAAAGAAAGAATGAGGGAGCATATTTACCATATTAAGAAAGGCACTGGTACTAATGCCCAAGCGAAGCATGTTAGTAATATGGGGAATGAACATTATTTTTGTTTTAAGGTCCTGTCCAGGTTACATGAGACCATTAGGGGAGGAGACATCAGAGCTAGAACTGAAGAGGCAAAGGCTAGATGGATAGTGTCATTGAGAGCGAATTTTGGGCATGGGTTAAATGAATTTGTTCCCATGAAACCAATATTATCTAAGAGAGGTTTCAATAGGTAGTTTTAGTTGTTTTTATTTTTTATAATATGGTATGCATTAGAATATAACTGCATTTTTAATAAATGTTTTATTAGATAGCGAATTGCATTTAATAAGAGTGTTATGTCTTTAAATATGTATAAGCTAAGGTCATGTGTTTTGCTCTGTTGATATTTAAGGATGTGTTTTCTATTGCATTGTATGCACCTGATGAAGCTATGTGTGAAAGCACTTGTGCTTGAATAAAGGCAGTACTGTGGAGAGCTTTTATATACTTCGTTTTCTTTGACTCTGGAGCCATACCCCAGTAGCACTTTTTGGACAAATATTTAAAATCTGATTATTAAACTCTGAATTGCAAGTTCGGGTAATAACACAGCTCTTAGCTGTGTTAACTCAGCGAGTTACTGAGATGAATTCAGCCCTCTACAAACTACAAAGCCCAACAGCCTTCACTACAGATGGAAGGAGACTTCCCAGAGTTCCAAACAATGTTATTCAGAACCAAGGAGATTTTTCCAACACTATGGCAGCATCTAGTTTCTTGCAAAATGAAAGACCGAACTTTCCAGAAGGATTCAAAGCATTTAGATGGGTTTAACTTGCATGACTGGATTAATAAAGATTTATCGTTTCCAGATCAGGGACTTATACAGCATAAACAACAACCACCTTAAACTTTTCAGAAAAAATATTTGAGTTAGAACATAAACTTGGGAAGGTACGGAACTTCCAATTCAATAATTTGTATTTGACAGAATGTATTAAACGTAAATGTGTACCTAAAGGTTTACGTATGTTTAAGTTCCCTGATGGACTTTTTTTGATGTTTGATGTTCAACAGACATGGCTTTGAACTGCTACAGTTTATTATTAGATTGAATAATGGTTACATTAATAAACTTTTAGAGTAAGTTTATGTTTTAAATGATGAGAGTTTGGAGGACCTGCTTTTTGAATCAAATATTTATAAGTAGAAGGGATTTTGAATAGAGTGGAGGAACAGGTTGGTAATAATTTTAAAAGGGAAGAAGAAAACATTAGATAGGGATGTTAATGGATATTTGTTCAATTGATTTATTCAATTTAACACTCAAAAATATGGGTAGGTTTTACAATTTAAGCCCTCAAGAACATGGTCTTTTAAAGGATTACAGATCTAATGAGAACTTGAGAATAATGAAACCCAATAAAGGTGGGTGTGTGGTTTTAGGGGATAAACTTGATTATACTGGACAAATGTTAAAAAATTTTCAAGATTCTAAAAAATATAGGACCACATCCAGAAATGAAGTGTTCAGTGCACATAAGAAAATACACCTTTTATTAGAAGATGCACTTTTACAAGGGGCTGTTTCCGAGGATTTGTTTAATTTAAAAAAAAATTTGCCATCCACTTATACCAGCTGCTTTTGGAATACAGAAAGTGCATAAGAATATCTACCAACCACAGTATAGAGTTATTGTAGCTGCACACAAGTGTTACATACTTATTAGGAGGTGTTTATTGAGATTCTTGGGATTTTCTCTCAGAGATGAAAAGGAATGATATTCTCCAGCTTGTAGTTTTACAACTGTAGATGTAATAGATTTATTCACCCTGATTCCCCATCAAGAAAGGCTTTCTTTATTTTCTGAGGGTATCAGAAATTTGACTAGATTGGACAATTCCATGGTGAATTTTATTATTGAGGTGATGGAAATAATTTTGAACAATAATTGTTTTTCATTTGAAGGTGATTTTTTTAAACAGATTGAGGGTGTGATAATGGGGGCAAGTTGTGCCCCCATCTATGACAATTTAGTTATGTATGCATGGGAGAGTAAATATTTACTATGTTCTGTTTTAGTGACAAATGGTTAGCCTATTTTCATTATCTTGATGATATTTTTATCCTATGGAAAGGGGCACAAAATAAAAATATTTTTAATGTTTTTATGGAATTTATAAACAATATTTCACCATTCTTTTAAATATACAGGGACATATTCTGACAAAAGTATGGACTATCTTGATGTTACTATGAACCAAAGCAACCATTAGCCTCATCCTTGTATAAAGATTTAAAAAAAAATATATGTTTTCTAACAGTTATTTAGATTACCAGAGTTATCAGCTTCACCATAGTAAAAGGAAGGTTGTAAAAGGGCAGATGATCAGAGTGACCTGAATGTGTTCAGATAATTTTAACTTCAAGGTGGAGCTAAGAAAAATTTGTCAGATGGTTTTAGAAATAGGATACCCTAAAGATTTGATTTATAGATTTACTTGTGAGATTTTGGAAGAGTGGGGTACAAAATTTAAGCCCCTTTTAGGAAATAAGTTGGAGAAGTTTCCTTTGACCCAATATGATAAGGAAAATGAAGGTTTTATCCACAATACAGGGGTTCCTTATTAATGTGGGTCTAAAGAAATTAACGACATTCTCTCTAAAAACTGGATGATTTTTAAAGCACACCCCAACTTGGCAGCAATAATAGGAAACAGTCCCTATTTTGTTAACAAGATGGGTAGGAATTTAAAGTTTCGTTTTGAGCACCCCCTTCCTTTAATTGTTTTAAATCTTAAAGGTACAATTAAGTGTGGAAGCTGTCATCAATGTTCATTTATTTTAGATGGTGCTACCTGGTGTTACAAAATATCCCTTTTCCAATACAACTTTGAAATGGTAACTGTGCAAACAAGGGTTTAATATATATTGCAGTGTGTAGTAAATGTCAAAGTTATTATGTAGGTAAAACAGAGAGACAACTAAGGAATAGGATTTATGAACACACATACACAATTTTAAAAGGGAACATCAACAATGCTCTTTACAAACACACTTTGTGTTGTACTGGTTCAGCGAGATTTCATTTTGGCATTTTAGACATTATTCCCAAAGATCATAGAGGAGGTTGGTGGGAATTGCAAATAGAGAGATGGGAAGTCTTCTAGCAACTTAAACTGAGCTCTAATTTCCCACCTGGTTTAAACAAACAGATTTATATTGTTCCAATTCTTAAAACTAGAGCACCGGTATTGTGAAATAATATTTTTTGGCAAAAACATTGAACGGATTCTGTTTACTTTACATTTAATTACTGTTTGTAGCAGGTCCACCATTTAAATAACAACATTTATCTTTGTATGTGTTATTTTTTTAATTAGTCACATGATTCCATTTAGAGAATTTATTCATGGTGTTAATGGTTTTAATTTGTTCTGAAGAAGTCCCAGTGTTACAGAGATGAAAACGCTTATCTGTAACAGTTTTTAAAAGTGTAATAAATTGTATGGCTTTTTGGGCATGGATTTATTTTTTTATTTCTGCTTGCCGGTTTTCAAGTTTGTTTTTAATATTTAAAATCTGTCTCTATTTTGTGGCTTTTGCCCCCTCATTATTTTAGGCCATATCCAGATTTCTTGTACTAAGAGGTTGAAAGGTATGCCTGCAAACATTCCATTTAAATAATATGTCAATCATATGATGTATTTAAACTATCCAATTGCTTATAACAAATTTTAACAAATCACCTAAATATTCAAATATAAACACAGCAGGTGATTCACATTATATTATTTAAACTGTTTTGTTTGTAGGTGTGGATGTTCTGATGAAACCTAACTATTACAACAGGGAGGAAAATGCTACACTGCTTTCTTATCTTGCATATTAAGCAAGCAATAATGCTCAACAGGGTGTGTGCTACTGTGTAAATAATGCATGCTCACAGATCTTCTGAGGCCCAACACCATAGGTGGAGGGCCACTAACCCCCTGGAAGGGCTAAGGGCTTTATTTATACAGTAACACACACACTGGAGGGCATTATTTCGCTTACAGAATGGGCTGTCTGTAAAATTTTTTTATTACTATTCTATTGTATGTATGTATGTATGTATGTATGTATATATATATATATATCTATATATCTATATATATATATATATATATATATATATATATATGTGTGCGTTGCTTCAAATCATCGAAGTTGCAGAACATAACATAATCAAATACCAGATCATTGAAGTTTTGCAACATCAAAAATTAAATAACAAAAAAAAAATAACTAGCAAGTCTTCTTTTACGTTTTTGCCAAGAGGCAACCCCCCCTCCTTGCACCCCCACACCCCCTGCTACTTAAATATACCAACTCCACCCACACATACATATATATATATATATATATATATATATATATATATATATATTTTTTTTTTTTTTTTATTGTTAAATAGTTCCCCCTCCTCCTAATGTTTCAGACTTCCTGTAGTACATTTAATGCTGATGGAGGAAGTAGTTTTCATATGTTTGGTAAGTATTTAATGTCTGGATATTCTCTCTTAAACACACACCATGCATTCAGAAGCAGTGTATGTTTAAAACACTCATTTTATAATGGCAGCTATATGTGTGGAGTATGTAAAGAAAGTTGCCATTATGAATAAAATGTTGCTATAAAAACAGAGTAAGTTTTGCTGTATTAGACAGATAAATGTTGCAACAATTTAAATAATAATCTTGCTTTAAGAGCAGAAAGACTTTCTGCTGTATTAGATGGAGCAATTTTGTTTATTGATACAATTAATGTTATATAAAAAGAGGACTAGGCTAAGACAATTCAAAGAATGCTTCTTTCCCTTCTTAAAAGGTATTTGATTTCCAAAGTGGTAGCTGTGGAAGACAGACTGTAGGAATGTGTATATTATTCATGCTATAGGAATCCAAAAGACAGATGTACTGAGAGGTTCACAAACAGAAAGAAACAGTGTTACTGAATGGGACTGTATTAAGGATGCATTCTGTTATGCCATAAGACATTTGTTTTGGAAAAAGAAAGCATCTTTATGGTTTTAAATAAACTACATTGTTTTTCTATGACTGGTATCTCTGCTGCCTTTAATATTATGTATTGTTGGATCAGACTAGGCATTTTTGACAGAATATTCCATGACAAGGTACTATGACTGCACTTTTCATGGACTACTACTAGGTGGCCACTAGCTCTGATGATAATTTTCTTCACTTTCAGGGAGTAGAGCCACTGGAGCAAAATTTTTCCTCATTATGTGATATAGATGTTATTTTTCCTGTTTATCAAGTACATGTAAGTGTTGATCCATTTGCCAGGATGCCAACTGTAGAACATTTATTACAGAACAGACTTCAGTAGTTAAAGAGATGGTAACAATGGACAAACAGCTACATCACAGAGATCAATACAACTAACCAGGCAAAAGGACCTACAGATATTTTCATGTTTTTGAGAACACCTACCTGAAAGGAGGGGACTGAGTCCAATGGGGCAGAATCATTTTAGCAGAGATGAAAGGAGGATCACTGAAAGTGTTTATGGACAATGAAGGGACCATGTATCAAGATAACGGAAGGCTGAAAAAAAAGGCATTTCTTGCCAGAGCTGCTGTTACCTTAGAGGTACAAGCTCAAAAGATTCAGAGCTAGTCTTATAGCAAAACACTAAGATCCCTTATAATTCTTAAGCATATAGTTAGTTTGTTGTTAGATCCAGAGGGTCAACATGCAAATTGAAATGGGACAAAGATTAACAAGTGACAAACTGAAGAGATTTTCTCTATTGCTTTAAGAAAGGGTATCTATGTTAAACTGACTCTGAAGTGGCTGAAAGCTTTGTTGTACTAATAGAAAGGTTGTTATGCCATGAAACTGTGTGTAGTCCTAAGCAGCCTAGACCTGTAGTAAAACATATGTCAGAAAGTGGAAAGATATGTGGGAGGTGCAATTATGGGTGGTTTTCATATTAGTCATTTAATTGGCTGTATTTGAAGCTCCAAGATTCACACAACAAGACTTATATTGCCTGTGACTTAGATTAAAAAACAGGTTTATTATTTTTTGGATTCCCTTGGAAACCAAGTGCAAAGTTACATACAGACGAATGTAAAGAAAAGGCGCTTGGAACACAGTTGTGGTCAGGAAAGATCCACTAACAAGGAAGGATTTTGAAAACCTTATGAAAATTAGTAGTAAGGAAGCACAAAAATCTGTGAGCTTTAGTTATTGGTTCCTAGGTAAGTGCAAGGCTAGCTGCTCTTCTGGGCTATTTTAAGTGGTTTTGTGCTTAACCATCGAAGGTTATGTTAATCAAACCGCCGATGACTGAACACTAGACATCGATCATTCACTTCAACGAACGTGTGAGATGGGGAAAGTAACTAGTTGGCCAACATTTCCCTGTCACATAGACGGCACTATTTCAAACCCACCTCAGTTGGGGGCTGTGCCCACTACACCTCCCGGACACCCCTAACTATATATATGATCTCCATGATCGCACTACAGTGGAGAAAAGGGCACATTTTTTGATGTTGGCCATACCCTTTTCCCCACTGTAGTGCGGTATGCACACACACACACACACATATATATATATATATATATATATATATATATATATATGGGGGATGTGGGGTTTGAAATAGTGTGGTGTGTGTGTGACGCGGAAATGTTCGCTATGTAGTTACTTTCCACATCTCTCACATTTGCTGACATGAACATTTGATGAATGAACAATCAACTGTTTTGTGTTCAATCATCAGAGGTTCGATGAATGTAACCTTCGATGGTTAAACATAGACACGATTTCAGCCTAACCAATTTCTGTATTTTACTTGAAATACTGTATACGATTTGGTTATAGATTGTCCTTATTCATTCCATGGTCAATAATTATATTTTGCCCCTATTGAGAATAACTGGGATCATTGCAACAAATTAAAAGGATAATTATGAAATCCATATTCCAATGAGTAGCAAGGAAGCACAGCTAATCGAGAAGCCTTAATTACAACCAGTTCTAAGACTAATATGAAAATCAGTGCCAAGAACTGCTCCTCCCATGCCTCTGTTTAAAAGAATCACCATGGACATGATAAATGAGGACATATGTAACCTGCAACCACTGGACTCATTACTGTTCAGGTTTGTTAAAGGAAGGTCATGCCTATTACATGTGGTGGATATTTTTGCGACTGTCACCAAAGCGTTTGATTAAGGTAAGACTGTGATCACAGATTACCTCAACCTGGCCAAGGCTTTTGATAAAATACCCTAATCAGGCATTATAGACAAGCTCACTAATTTAGGTATAAACTTTTTTATCACCCACTGAATAGTCAATTGGCTCACTGATAGGACTCAGGAAGTCAAAATAGGTGAGGTCACCTCCACCAAGAGGCCAGTCTCTAGCAGAGTCCTCCAGGGCTAGGTATTGGGCCAGTCCTTTTTGGCATCTATTTCTCTGAAATGGAAGCAAATGCTGAAGGTTTATGGCTGACTAAGTTTGCAAATGATTAGAAGCTGGGGTTTATCTGCAATTCCCCTACATACACTAGCATTCTTCTAGAAGGTCTCTGACTAATAAATGGTGCCAAAGCCATGGTCTTAAACTCAATGCTAAGAAATGCATAATTGTACCCATAAGGAAATCAACCATGCCGGTTAATCACCATGTTGATAATACACCCCTAAGAGTCAATCCAGTGGTCTGGGATCTGAGTACACAAACAGAATTTAGCCTTACCTTTGACCACCATGTGGCCACAGTGGTGAGGTAATCCTTTAATGTCATGCACCTTATAAGCAAGGGCATGGCATCTAGGTCCAAAGAAGTCATTATCCCACTGCACTCCACCCTTATCAAACCAGTCATAAAGTACAATGCTCCCTTTAGTATGTACCTGACCAGGCATATGCAACAACTAGAGTGACCTCAAAGGTTCCTTATAAAAAGAATGTAAGGTGCAAAAACCTGCATTATGCAGAGCGCCTTAAAGTCCTTTAATCTACTTAGTCTCCTATAGATTGCTGATGGGTGATCCATGATTGGATTACAAGGCATACACAAATGCCACACTTATGACTCTACTGCATATTCATAATTCAAAAAGTACTAGAAATACAAGGTCTAGGGACCTGAATTTTGTTTGTGACTTACATAGAACATGCTGGAGAGATGGATGTGTGTCCCAGAAACTGCCCCTCCTATGGAACAGGCTTCCCATCCATTTTATGGCAAGTTCATCCATTACCCCATTTAAGCACAACCTAGACAAGTGGATGAAGAATAGAAAATTTACACATGGCCTGGCACTCATGTCCCTTATGGACAGAGGTAGCTTATAAATGCTTAGCCCCCAGTGTCCTATTTAGATGCAGATCATTATTATTTTGGGAAAACTTGGCTAGGCTTAGAAAGGGTCCCCCGGGTTGTTAGCCTAGTAACAGTGTATGAATCTATGAAGTAAGTCAGTATTCATATAAGGAAGCTTTATTTGAAGATTTGAAGGGATATAATATGAAAACTTTTGAACTTCTGGAGAGAAGCAAAGGTTCACTCTTCTTTCTGAGCCATAACCAGCTCTGGAGTTATTCCCTTTAGCAAAGAAATTAATTGGGAGAATCAGACCTACATAGCAACAACTGAATTCATGATTCAGTTATTCAATGACAAAGGGAACAAAGCAGCTACAGTTGAAGTACCTGCAGATGATGATTGTGCAGATTGATGAATTAGTAGTAGAGAAGGTTAAAGGTTATGAACTTTTAATGAGCTGCATTCTCTAGTCCATGGTTTGATTTTCTCAAACTACAAAGGTTAAAGGTTATGAACTTTTAATGAGCTGCATTCTCTAGTCCATGGTTTGATTTTCTCAAACTACATTTGCCTGTTGTGTGAAATTTTGCCTGGCAGTAGGCTTAGAGGATTAAGGGTCTGTTAATGAGCTGTTTACTGTGGTCTTGTGGTCCAGTGGTGGTGCAAGGTTTGATTCCCTTATCTTCCATTGCCTAAGTGTGTGACTCTGAGCAAGTCACTTAAGCAGAAACATCTCCCAGGCTGAGTCTGAAAAAGGTCCATGGAGATCAGTACTCTACCCTGGGAAATAAATAAAATAAAAGCATGTCACTGAACCAGACAATTCTCTTGGGTAATTGGAAAACTGAGTTAGGCTTCCCAGTGGGTTGCATGCCAACTAATTACATGTGAGTTTATGGACATGTATACACACACACACATACACACACACACACACACACACACACACACATATATATATATATATATATATATATATATATATATATATATATATATATATATATATATGATTTCCATTCTATAAATAACAATCTGGGAGAATGGAAATGGGAAAGTAGCATGAGGCAACTAGATATTGCAGATTATAATGTCATAAATAAAAAAGTAGATTGGTACTTAGCAAATACACACTTGAAGGAAAGTAAAGTAGGTTTGATGTAGTCAACAAGGGAGTTAGAGAAAATGATAAACAGGAAAACATATTATGGGGAAAATCAAGTCCCATATAACAAGAGTATAATTCCAAGAAATATCATAAGACCAAAGTGGAATTTAGAAAACTGCTTAGGAAAATACGCTATAGGTATGAAAAAGATGTTGCAATACATACTATTGGTAACAAGAAGGCATTTTCTTAAGCAGGTATGATGGTATAAAGAAAACAATTGAGGTTTAAATATTGTTTAAAGAGTTGTATTCATAGTCCAGGGCTTCACATTTTCGTAGCAGTGATCCAAGAAGAGCGGAGCCAAGTGGTTATGCAAAGAAAACCATAACATGCTTAATGTATAAGCAATATAGGGAAGGCTACTACACTGTTAAGAAGTTTACAAAAAAACGAGTGAGGAACACTGTACCAAAAACAACTATAAAAATGTAAAATACACTGCTGCAGCCAGATCCACGAACACTTCATGTTTATTAAATATAAATTCCACAAGACCAGATTGAGCGCTTTCTTTACTTAAAATAGGGATTCTGATGACATCCCTATTTTAAGGGAAGAAAGCGCTCTGGTCTTGTGGAATTTATATTTAATAAACGTGAAGTGTTCTTGGATCTGGCTGCAGTACTGTTAAGAAATTTACATGTATGCACGAGTTTGATTCATAGTCATGAATATCTAATGAGCTCATTTGCATACAATGTGTGTAAATAGCCCTGAACTTATGCCAATAAGATGCGATTTTCAGATAACATGTGAGGGAAGGTCAGTCGGTGCTTCTGCGGAGCTGGACATTTTTACTGACAGGGTTGCCTAAAGAAATCTTTAATTTTAGTGCTTGTGCATACCTGGACATACAAATGAAGGGGTCACTTGGGTAAATGTTTCATTTTGGTGCTTAAGCATACTAGGGCATGTCACTGAAGGGTTTGCTTGAATGAATGTTTCATTTTAATGCTTATGCATACCTGGACATATAACTGAAGGGGTCACCTTAGTGAATGTTTCATTATAGTGCTTGTGCTTACTAGGGCATGTTATCAAAGGGGTTGCTTATGGAAATGTTTTATTTAACTGGTTATGCATACCTGGACATGTTATTGAAGGGGTCAGTTGGATGAATGTTTCATTTTGGTACTTCTGCATTCTAGGAAATGTTACAGAAGGGGTCAGTCGGATGAATGTTTCATTTTGGTACTTCTGTATTCTAGGAAATGTTACAGAAGGGGTCACTGGAGAAATAATGTGTGTGTCAGAGAAGTGCTTATGCATACATGGTCTGACTGCTGAAGTGATCACTGGGTAACATAACTTATTGTGTCACTTTAGTGCTTGTACATACTTAATACAAACTAATGAAGTTGCTGCTGGGGAAAATACATTTGTGTGTTAGGGAAGTGCTTGAGTATATACTTAAACAAGTTAGTGGATTGCAACTTCAATATCAAAGGGGAAGCATCACTTCTAACAACAGATGTGTGTACTGTAGGGAAGTCGAACTACGAATTGCAAAACCACCTCATTAGTATACTACACTTTATAACATTTCTCATTTGCAACTCATTATTTTTAAGGTCTTTTACATTAGCATAAATGGCCTGTATGAATTTTGCCTTTGTTATGCTCATTCTTAAGCATCAGGAATACCCCTATTGTATTTGCACAAGCAACTGTGAGTACCGGCCTTTATATATTTTTTTTTAAACTTGAGTAGTGATTCCCATCTTAATTAGTGTGCAGTCTTAATTGGCAAAGTCTATACTGCACAGTGCTTTATAAATCTTGTCCATTTTTTTAATAAATGGAGTTTTTTATGAATCCTTTGACTTTTTTATAGCGTCAATTCATTTTCATATATTTTAGTAGTACAGTTGTGACAGTTATGCTAATTCGTTTTTTTAATTTTCAGCTTTTTGTTTAGTTTATTTTAATTAGCTTTATCAGTTAAAAAATATTTTCTTTCTGATAGTGAATATAACTAGCACCCCAGAAAACAGCATTATTTAATTTTGATTTAAACTATTTTATTTTGATTTGTTTCCTTCCAGTAAAAGTATAGCAATCTATTTTGTTGATAGAAGATGAGTTAGGTATTTGGGTTTACTGGTTGCTGTAGATGGATTAGGATGTTTTAAGGGCTGTATATGTCTGTGTTTTGCATGCACTGCATGTATAACTTTTCTTTAATTTTAGTGAGTTGTACATTTTAAGTAGATTTCATGTAGCTTTATTGCTGCACAAGGATAGGCAACCCTGATGATTATGAGCCAAATATGCCAAGAGTATAATATATTTAGTTTATTATATAATGGGCTTCTACAATATTCCATAGCTACACAATGCATAATGCAGAATCTGAGAACTAAGGTACAGAGAACAAACCATTCAATGTGCAAAATTATACATATGTCAGCTGCAGATGAATTGTGAAACTAGCCAAGAATCAAATGCTTTTGGACAACACCACTCTTTTTCAAGGTCAAGCTTAAATATAAATTTAAAATCACTTTTTAGAGTATCTTAGATTTCAAACATCACTAGCCATGCTTGAGTAGTGAAAAAATGGTTTAGTCAGCAAATGAAATTTAATATATAGAAAAGAAATGCACAAAAAATTATTTTGATTAATAAGTGCTGCAAAAGTCAGTGAAAACTGAAGGCAATCCACAAAAAGTATTAAATATTAAGTTTACAAAATATAATAACTAATCACAGTCATCAACATAAAGTAGCACTATAATCTAATATAGATTATACATAATCTCTTCTGCCACCTCTATCCCCACTCTCTTAAAACTTACCCAAGATGCTTTTTTTACCACTGAACTGTGGATGAGAGACAATCACCTAGCACTCAATGCCTCAAAAAACAAACTTATGTTATTTACCCCTTCTAAAACAACCAGTATAGATTAAAAACACATTCTGCATCACCAGCCACAGCAATACAGCTCTCAAAATCGTACCTGAGGCCAAACTATTAGGTATCTTCGTTGATGATCAGCTTAAATTCACCTCCCACATACAAACAAACATAAAAAAAAAACACCAGAAACTTGATATGCTCTACCACCATTGTCACGACCTCACTCCCTCTACTAAGTTCACTCTCTGTACCACATTCCTCATCCCTTCTCTCCTATATGGTGCCCCACTCCTAACTAACCTACAATCCACACTTAAGTCAAAACTTTCCTCCTGCTATAATAAAATTGCCAAGTTTGCTACAAGACACAATTCTTCTACCCATCACTGTATCACCCTTCACTAACTAAATTGGCTAGAGCTACCCAAGTAACAAACCTACATTCAACACACTCATGATCACAAACTCATTTTTAGTCCCTTCCTCTGTCCCCCCCCCCCATCTTCATCCCTTAAACTGCACCTTCCAGAAAAATCCTTAAGATCCAACAATCAAAACTTGATAGAATTGAATAAACCCATCTGCCCCCCCTGGCAAAAATCTGCTATGCTTTGCCCTTGCACGTCAGTGGAACTCCCTACCACCATCCATCCTTACCATCTCTGGTCATTCTTCCTTCAAAACCTCACTGCACTCACACCTAACATCTCTCTGGGAATGCTTGTGCTCCCATCCCACATAACCTCTTCTCCTCTCTCTACCTCAGACATCTTAGGTACTCCAGGGTCCTATTCTTTTCCTCATAAAGTACTAGAAGGAATTTACAACAACTCTTATTTTTCTTAACCTTGATTGTTTGCTTCATATTGCATCTTTAAATACTATGATTTTAGTTGTACTTCTGTATTTACTGTTATATAATTACTTGTTTATAACTTGTTATTGTGGAGCTTTTTACAATTACTTGTTTATAACTTTTGTTATTGCGGTGCTTTTCTCCCCAGGACTCCATTGAAAATGGGTTATTCTTGTCCCAATGGACCATCCTAGCAAACAAACTGCAAATAAATAATAAATAAAAATAAGTGTAATAAATAGCTATCCTCCTGTCAGAAGGAATTATTCAACTGTTCTAACCAGACCAAACAAGGATACTGTACAATTCCATTTCCCTTCTGTGTAAGAAAGGATATCAGGTTATTAATTAGACTTAAGCAGCTAGTAACCTTTATTCCCAAAATATACATTTCATATGTCCATGTTAGAGTTCAATCCTTTCTTGCCTATCAGAAGGAGATGCAATGTCCTCTTTGGACCTCCAGTATAGCTATTTGAATTACAAGATCATGAATGTAGGAGCTAGTCTTCATCATATTTAGGCACCTTTATCTGATCTTACAGTTGATGAACATCATGTGGGCTATGTCCACAGTTTTTGCTTTTCTGTGGCTGCAGGGAGCCAAGGTCTTTCTACACCTAGATAACTAGCTTCTTATGGGTCTAGTGGTTTAGGTCCAGGATGGTTGCATTCAAAATGCCCCACTATCTATGAATTGTTCTGAAACTTGTGCAGTCTCCTTTAGTACCACCTCATCTACATCCATGCATCAAATACTGACTGGACCATGCATTGTGGGTATGCCTACCATTAGAACAATTAGTTTCCCAGCAGGACTTAAGTAGAAACATTTTGACATCTAAGGAGGCTTCAACACAGCTGTTTTGGAAGGTCCTGTGGTTAATCATAGCCAGAACCTCATAGTACCAAAAGTCTCTTAGGTCTGGGCAAATCTAAAGTCTCAGAGGTTAATGGCACCTATATTCCTATCCAATAAATACAACTCCAGACAAACGCCAGATACTTTAATAAGACAACAAAGCTTTCGGATTATAAATCTTTCATCAGTGTTAGGATTTGTAATCCAAAAGGTTTGTTGCCTTATTAAAGTATCTGGCATTTGTCTGGAGTTGTATTTATTGGATTCGTGGAGTTGTATTTATTGGATTCATGGAGTTGTATTTATTGGATTCGTGGAGTTGTATTTATTGGATTCGTGGAGTGGTATTTATTGGATTCGTGGAGTTGTATTTATTGGATTTGAGCACCTGGCTACAGTTTCAGCTTTCTCACTGTCCTGACATTATTTTCTTGTAACATATATTCCTATGCCAGACTTGACATGAAGGTGGTTAATCGGAAATTCAGCATCCAGCAGCCTTAGAGTATAGAATGTTCAATCAAATAAGTATCTCAGAGTCATGAAAATAGCACATTCAGTGGCTTAAGATACAGGTCCTCTTACTTTAAGAAATTTGGACCAGTCACCTACTCCATTCAATTTGGTGATATCTGCCAGAAGTTGTGAGGAGCAGTATAAGGGCATTACAGTCCAAGTCATAGATATTTTCTCCCTAGTCAAGTCTCCATATCTACATCCTGGAATATGATGTTCTCTTGGCTGTATCAACTTTTCAGGATTCTCTTCCCCAGGGAGTAATTTTCATCTACTCAAACAGTATGACAGTGGCTTTATGTATCAAATGGGGGGGGGGCACAAAGTCGTATACTCTATGAAGAGGAGCTACAAGAGTCTGGGAATGGCCTCTACTAAATCCAACTGCTTTTTGGCAGTCAATTACATTCAGTGGAGGCCAGTTCTCTAACAGGTCAGACTGAGTCATTGTTTTATGATAATCCTCAACGATTTGTGGAGCAAACATCAGTGTGACTGTTTATTTTAGAAACCATCACCACATATACTCATTACTTTTCCTTAATTCCTTTATTAAAAAGAATTTCCAGGGATGCCCTGGGTCAACAAACACACCATGGACTCATGTGCAGGTCTTCCTTTTTCTTTGGTTAATGGGGTTCAACCAGAAATCTAGAAATCTCAAAGCAAGAGTAATTGACATTGCCCATTATTGGCATTGCAACTGCACTTCCACTGCTTATGACTAATCTGTCACAGAACCCTTTAACATATTATTCCAGCAAGGCTCTGTTGACTTCTTTGCAAACCTCATCTGGCCATTCACTGCCTCAGGATCATGGACTGGCTTTTCCATTTCCATTACTGGCCAACAGCCGACTTCTGCCAGTATAAGTGATTTAAGTAGACATGTAAAGAAAAGTTTATTAATTTCTTACTGTGGACTATAACAAAATGCCTAGATAACTTTTCATCTGCGTTTCCTTCTATCTTGGATTACCTCAGGTAAACCAAGTTTCTACTCTATCTACTGAAGAAACCTCTAAAGTATCTTTCCAATAAGGCTCAGTTAACTCCTCAGCAAACCTCATCAGGGCATCTACTTCCTTACTCTCATAGCTATTCTTCTCCAGTTCTATTACTGGTCCATAATCTTCTTTAAACACAACCATTCATCCCTGTGGGCCACAAGTACATATCTAGACAATATTTAATCTTGGTTTCCTTCTACTTTGGATTATCCCTTTGAAATCTTTGATTCAGGGCTGAGATATTCCTCTATCATAGTCATTTAATGAAAATTTCTAATTTTCTCTCAAAATTACAAGCTTTGTCTCTATTGTCAATAAAGGCATATAAATCCTTTATAGTAAGTACTGTCTTCTCAAACCTCCCCTTGAAGAATCTTGTGGCCCCATGAAGTTTTACTGTTTATGTTGATAGGCTGTCCTAACTCACTGTGAGGCTGCAGCTTCAGCTGAGCTGAAAGTACTTACATGGAAAATATCCATGAGAAAGATTTCAGAGATTCATATCCCATCAGATTATACTCCATATCTTTTCAATAAAGATAGAGGTACTATACCGACCAGTACCACTATCATGCCTAAAGGGGCAATAAAAGCAACCTAAACCAGACCATTTATTTGCAGAACATCTTCAAAAACACTAATTCTGGAGAAAATCTGCTTCATTGTACAGACATACATAAGCATTGAAAATTGTAGACTGAGAAAATGATGTAGATCTGCACAAAGAGATAGTTATTAGTGTTATTTTCCAAGAAAAACCTTGGAAATAAATTTTGTAGCTTGCCTAAAGTACTCATTTGATTGTAAGTAACTTTGCTATAATAAAATAAAGAGCCTGTTTCTTCAATAAATGAGGCCTGTTCCATTACAGTAGTTAACAGCTCTGCAGCCTTTGGCAGGAATGAAGAACCGAATTATATTTTGCAGTGCCTACCTGGTTTCCTAGCAACACATTAAAATATGTCATTAGCTGGATGTGTTGTACCATTCCATATCTTTCTTTCTGGGCAAACCTATCCAATATTTTCTATCTCATTCCTTGTTTTCCCAAGGTCTGCAGCATGCTTTGTGACAAATCATATTGTCTTGATTTAATTATTTATCCGATTCACCCTTTATCTTTTAGGATGTTAGAATTCAAGTTTGCACATATTAAACTTTTTAAGCTTAGACTTCCTGTTTGTAAAGGAATTGCCTTCTAGACATGAATGACATGGAAAAATGAAAACTGTATCAAATATAAATAAAGACATTAAACGCATATCCAAGACAGAGTCTTTCAATGCTTTACACACTGAATTCTATCATTTGCTGTAGAACTGATAACATAGTTAGCTTCCCAAAAACCTTCATGTGCTCTATTTCACATTAATATGGTGAAGTGTCACTATCACTGTTTTATGGATATAACAAAAATCTTTAAAAGGAATATTATTTCTAGTCATAACAGTATGGCAGATATTGTCTGTTTTAATACGTTTTCATTTTGCAAAGTTGTTGATGTCAAAGTCAAAGTAAACTTTATTGTCATTTAGAACTACACACATGTAGACTAAACAAAATTTTGTGCATCAGCTCAATTCTTGAGATTACAAAGGAGAGCAAAACAACACATAGACGTAGAGGAATAAACATAGAAAATACAATACTAGTTACAATACACGTAAGAAAGAGCAGAGGCATTTACCAACACTCAGTTATGAAAAGAATACCCTCTACCAAGTTAAATGAACTACCCATTTAAAAATAAACAAAACACTACAGATTGAACAATGCCTATGTTATTTGCTTAATATTGTACTGAGTGGGTTAAATAACACTGACTATGGATTTAATAAATAAATATTACACTTACTTGGAATTTATATAAGTATATATTGCACAAATAAAAACTGACTTATGTGTCTAGACCTCTGGGACTAGTGCCCAAGTTCAAAATCTAATAACTGTAGGGTAGAAACTGTTATCGAATCTTGTAGTCCTGCAGTGGATGCTGCAACATCTTCTGCCCGATGCCAGATGCTTGAACAATCAATGCACAGCCTGCATGGTGTTTTGTATTATTTTGGTGGCTCTGCAGATGCTTTTTGCAGAATACACTTGTTTTATTAGCGGAAGTTACCCGTTACCTTCTCTAAGACCCTCACCACTCTCTGTACCACCTTCCTATCTGTAACTGTGCAGTTTCCGAACCACACTGTGAAGATGCAGGTGAGGATGCTCTCTTGCACCTCTATAGAAGGTGGAGAGGATAAGAGGAGGAATCTTAGCTTTCTTCAGCCTTCTCAAAAAGTGGCGGCATTGGTACACTTTCTTGACCAGCTGGCTGGTGTTTCCAGACCACAAGAACTCCTCTGGTATGTGCACAGTGCTAACAATATGCAGTGTCACCCACAACAGGAATATTAATTCCCCTTAATTTGTTGTCATTTAACTTGTTCCACAAATTGTCATGACTCTCTCCCATACTGGGAAATAAAGCAGTCAGATTAAATTAACTATTAAAAGAGGCCACCATTTTCTAAACAAAATTATCCTTGCATGATAGCTTCTGGCCTAAAAGTAGGCTTCTATAGATGCTTAATTATGTATCATCAACCGCATTTCATCAAGTTTCATAAAGTCACGTGTGTGTTTTGAAGTGATTGTTATTTTAGATAGCTAATAGTTTTGCAAATTCATATCTGTGTTAAACAAAAAAATTATGTTTTGCTGTCATTTAAATAGACTAATATTAGATTTCTACAGTGGGACCTGATTATTACTAACACATTGCTTTTAATTGTGACACATATGGTGGCGTTTTTGATATTCTGCAGTATTTTAACTGCTTTCTTTTCAGTCATACTCAAATCTGACTGCCCTTTTAAACTATGTGAGTTTTTATATTACCAGACATGCAAATAAAATTTGTCAAAGCAGTCGACACAAATGTACATTTGCATTTTGCTTTGTTTTCATATTCATACTCATATCATCAGAGATGCTTGTCTATCCAACTTGCTTTACTAATGATGACCTGAAACTCTCATTATAAGATTGATATGTACTGGCCTTTGTTGCCTCCTATGTGCCTTTTCAGTTGATTGACACTCCAAAGTAACTAACATATCAAACACAAATCTAGACCACATTAGAGTGGTTTTATGGTAATCCTGTATTTTGAAAACATCCATGTCTGC
Source organism: Protopterus annectens (assembly GCF_019279795.1). Taxonomy (NCBI): domain Eukaryota; kingdom Metazoa; phylum Chordata; order Ceratodontiformes; family Protopteridae; genus Protopterus; species Protopterus annectens. The sequence goes on from NC_056749.1 coordinate 158,022,363, forward strand.
ATAATTACTGAAGCTTCATTAAAATGTAAAGAGAGCACTCCCTTTAAAGCTGGGTTTTGAGCTTTTAATGTACTCACTCACAATGACAGCTGTATTGGAATTTCAAAATTTGCCACGGAACATATCACATTGCAGGCAAAGGTCAAATGATTCTTAAAGTGTGACAGCCTCTTGCCTTACTCTTCGTGTATATTATTTCCCAGTGAAGTCTGACCACAATACTGGCTCTCCTCCTTTAAACTCCCAAAAGCCTCTATAAGCAAACCCCACTGCATTTCAGGACTACAGATGTGCCAAACTCAACCAAATCTATGATGAAATATCAAAACGGGTGCTATGACTGTGCCTTCCCTGACGTTAATACAACAATGAGATGCAATGATGACTTTCACATCTATTTATAAAAATGCATAAAGCTAGCAATCTCTAGCAGGAACAAGTACCATGGGAAATTAAACATAAAAGAACACACTGGTGGCCCACCACCATAAATAAACTCTATAATGAAAGAAAACAAGAACACTCACGATGGAGATATGGACATTAAGACTGGGGAACTGTGTAGTACTTAAAACACTCAATAGGGCAATGTACTTGCAGGTTTTATTATCACTGAGAGCAGATACAATTAAATGACAAAGGTAGCAGAAATAACAAACGAATGCAATGTTAACATTCTATATTATATTCCTTTCCAATCTTTTATATATAACAATTTTTATACATAAATATTTAAATATTTTTTATTTGTTTGGGTAGCTTTAGATTAAAATCCCACTGTTGAAGTTTTCTTTCCCATGAAGCCCATTTTAATAATTTAATATGGTTCTTTTAAGTATCACATGGTGGAGTATACTGCTGGAGAATAATAGTTTTTGCTCGTTTCCTGTTTTTCACAACATTGTCAGAATTATTTTTGCAATAATGTGACTTTATGCAACATTGTGATGCTTTTTTACACAAAAATGCAAGGTTTTCCGATAACATAATGATGGTGTAATGTTTTTCAACAAATTCATTTTATAATGAGCAATCATTTTAATGAGTATTTAGACACTAACAATTTGTGTCACATGACTCAAATTTTTATCATAAGTATTAGTTAATTGACTTTCTATGGTTTTGATTAGTTAATTTTACTTTTTAAACATAGAATTGTTAGTGTTGAGGTATCTGCAGAAGTTCCGATTGAAAATAAAGGAACAAAAGTGCTCATCAACTTTCACTGTGGTACCTTCTCACTTTTCTTTCTACATTATTTTCTGCTTTTTTTTTGTTAAATATTGTTTTGTGTTTTCATTGTGCATCTGTTATCAACAAAGGTGGCCAGGAAATCCTTTAACTTAATGTTCTATTGCCGAAGGATCATTAAAGTCTAATTTGAATAGAAATCCGTTTTAAATCAGCACAGTGCCTCATTCCGGGTGGATCTCAGTAAACATACCAAACAATTAGAAAAGTCACAAAAGTTCTTAACCAAAAGGATGACAAGTCTAGAGCCCCCTAATTATCAACAGAGACTGAAAATTCTAACCCCCTTTTTATCTTAAAAACCTTTGAGGTGAGATCTCTGTCTTTCTTAGTGCCATTAGAGAATCAGTTGTCCAAGACCTTCTGTATTTCCTTAATTCCAATGGAAATAGAAGAACCAGAGGCCTAAATCTTCAACAGATAATAAGACATGGCTGAGGGACATGTTTATAATCTATTTGCTCCATAAAATCCAAATAAACTTCCCATGCATGTTAAGCAGTGTGACTTATTATCTTCCTTTAAACGTAAGTGAAATAACTGGATGGATTTTTACAAATTTACTGAAGCATTGACATGTATGGCCCTCCTTGAGAAAAGAAATGGTAATGTGAAAAAAATCAGAAAAATCAAAATCAATGGAACAATGGAATATCTATCTATATATCTATCTATATATCTATATATATATATATATATATATATATATATATATATATATATATATATATATGTGTGTGTGTGTGTGTGTGTGTGTGTGTGCGTGCGTGTGTGCGCGTGTGTGTGTGTATGAAGATGTAACAGCCCATTTCAGACAACTAAGTGGCCAAAACACTGAAACCCACAACATCAAACCAGAAACATTGACACTTCAAAATATGAATTGTGGTAGTCTTAGATCACTATGTAGTGAAGTGTGTGGTTTTGTCCTTTCATAAGCTGTATTGCAATCCTGGAGTTTGCATCTATAATTAGCAGGTGGTGTGGGAGTTGCAGGGGGAGATGTATTTAAGGTGTTTTCCTTTCATTGTCGACATTTTGTGCCATCACTGCAAAATGCTGTAGATGTCAAAAGGAGGAGGATCATATGTGCATTTGGGTAAAATGAGTATGGTTTTGAGATTCTAATATGGAAACTTTAGGCTATACATAAAATTTCAGAATTAGGAGATGGGCTTGTTTGTGGGGCTATGGTTAGAATAGGTACAAGGAAAGGAGATAGATTTAGAGTGCCTGCTGCTTTATTTGTTGCATGTCTGAGTGTTTTGTGTAGAGATGTTACAGAAAAGGGTTTTCGAAAGTAAGGTATAGAGCAATGGCTGAGAAGGGGCTGGACGAAGGGGCTGGGCAGGGTTACATTTAGCACACATTAGTAAGGTAGTTTAGGTGTGGATAAATCAACATATGGTGTGTGTGTGTGTGTGTGTGTGTATATCCACAAAGACACAATGCAACTCCTCCTGACCTTCTCTGCACTTCTCCATCAACACTATCAGAGCAAACATCGCATCTGTAGTGCTCTTTCCTGGCATGAAACCATACTGCTGATCACTAATAATCACATCCCTTCTTAACCTAGCTTCCACTACTCTTTCCCATAACTTCATGCTGTGACTGATCAGTTTAATCCCTCTGTAGTTACTACAGCTCTGCACATCACCCTTATTCTTAAAAATCGGTACCAAAACACTTTTTCTCCATTCCTCAGGCATCCTCTCACTTTCCAAGATTTCATTAAACAATCTAGTTAAAAACTCCACTGCCATTTCACCTAAACACCTCCATGCTTCCACAGGTATGTCATCTGGACCAACAGCCTTTCCATTCTTCATCCTCTTCATAGCTATCCTTACTTCCTCCTTGCTAATCCATGCTTCACTATCCCCACATCATTAAACCTTCTCTCCCTCTCATGCTCTTCATTCATCAACCCCTCAAAGTACTCTTTCCATCTGCTCAACACACTCTCCTCGCTTGTGAGTATGTTTCCCTCATTATCCTTTTCACCGTATACAACTACAAAAAGTTACACTATCCACTAAAATCAACCTCATGAACCCTATCAGGGTGAAACAGGCTCTTAGCAGAAAAAAAAAAGTCAAAATAAAAGTAAAGGAATTGCTAACTGCAACTAGAGAAACAAAAAGTAGTATACATGACAAAGGTAGATCTGGCTCTGTGTAAAAAAATATAAAGTAAAAACATAAAACTATGAACCTAAGATTCCCTAATATAAACCTCACTAAGCTAGTAAAATACATAAAATAAATGAAGTGATACTTTAAAAAGAACATAAAAAATTTACTTCAGCAAGTAAAGGAGAGATTAAACTACTCATGAGAATGTCATAATATCCTTACAACTTTCAATATTCTAATACAGTAGAAATGTAAGCAGTTAATGTAATCAACTGAGGACAAAGGAAAACACACTGCAACATAAAAATCGAAAACATGGAATAGGCAATGTTTGCTTTGTGTAATACATTTTTATTTATCTATCTTTATATATTACAATTTGGGTTACAGTACATATCACAATGACCAATTACAGGCTCTGCCCTGGTGGATCTATATTAGCATGTTGACAGGGCTGTTCTTTAAACACCTTGACATTGACCATTGTACACCAAAATACCTAAATGTCGAATGGCCACAAAAGTGATTTTTTTCCCGAGGAAAAAAATTGCTGGGCCAACAAAAAACAAAACAAAATGACAGACTGAATGAAGTGGGGGGCTTTACCTGTGCCCCCCACACCCCCCTACTTAAATATACCAACTCCAGGATTGCACTACAGTGGAGGAAATGGCAAATTCCTGACAATGGCCCTGCAATTGTTTCCCTGGGGAAAAAAATAATTTTTGTGGCCATTCAACATTTAGGTATTTCAGTGTACATGTGTCGACATGCGGGCATTCAATGAACAGCCCTGTCGACATGGTAATATAGACCCACCCTGGTTACATAAACAGTAACAAATTATATAGTACTGGCATAGTGAACAATTGCAAGATAAATATACATTCATGAAATACAGATGTTACACAATAAGACGACACATTTTCTTTATATTTAGAAGAGGTAATTTCAAATGGGGTCATTAAAAGAGCTGTAACGTAGTATGTCAGAGCCTTGGGCTTTATTTTTCAATGGTTTTGGTGGTTTGGTTATGACCTTTAATACTGCATTTGGGTTGTTATGATGTTAAATACTGTTTAAGTTCAGGCCTGTAAGCAGTAAGTTATTGAGTGTGTGTCTCTGACAGGCATTGGTATTTCTACTATATGATTAGAGAACACAGTTCTCTTGGCTTTGTCTTTGATGACAAAACTGATATTTTTATATTTAAAACTTCATGCAGCATACACAACAACCACCTGTATTTCATTTATATCCATGGCAGTGAGGCTGTGCAGGTTTGCAACTACTGTGGACTTACAAGTCAGATGTAGCTAGAATTCAATAACTTCTTAGCTGTAGCAGTGATTGGGCCAGATAATCTGCTAGAGAGATAGACAACTTTTATATATCATTTGCCTGTAAAAAAAATTTTCACTTTATAATGATGCCAGTTTAAACTTGCTTGTATATTTAATTTTGTAGAATATTGCTTAATTTTTATTTAATTGGAGTAAAGAGTTTTATTAACAGAATTGTAAAAGCTTATGGATGGTGGTTTATTTATCACTATAAATGTATGTGCGTAGAGTCAGGTAGGATGTCATCAATTAACATTGACCTTTTGAATTGGGATGTTTAAAACTTTTGTTGCAATATACAATTTTAATGGCTGGCTAATTTTAAGGGTAATGTTTAGTACATCAATTAAAGATTAAAGCAACAGAACTACTGAACTTCTTATAGAACTGGGTTGGATTCCCTCAATTTTCTTTTGCATGACTCTGTGTAAGTCAATCAGTTATATGTTGCCCCAGTGCTTCAACTGAAAATGCACATCAGTTTTGTTGGATAACCCTGCTAATAAAACATATAAATAAACTGAACACAGATAAAACTTAACTTTGCCATGGAGTACTATACTGGTCTGGATGGTGGTTGTCTGTTAGCATGAAGGCAGGGAGAGATGGTATTGGCAATACATCAATGAAATATGTTTTGTGTGTATGTATGCATGTGTGCATGTAAAGTGAAATGTAATCTTGAACAAGTTTTAGCTAAAATTAATAAGATAGCAATGAGAGGCACTGCTCTGGGAGCAAAGTGGGTATGGTCATGTGGAGCCAGTGTATATAAATTTACTCTGTATTTCATCAATGTAAAGCTTACTTAGGAGTAGTGGTGTTATATATTGAGGCAGTAATGCACATTTACTGTGCACTTAAGTTCAGCCAGCCATTGGATATATTTTGATGCCAGTTGTGTGGTTTCATAGCATCATCAGATGTTACTTGGCTAACAGCCCTAGAGACTTTTTAAGCCTAGCCATTTATGCCCCAATTTTCCCACTTATCAATGCCCACAGGCTAGAACAGCTTTGGTATATGCCTGTGCTGTAGGGCATCTACAAACTACCCATGTCCATAAGGGCCACAGGCAGCAATCCAGGGATGAATTTGGAATTTCCATTTTATTGGTCCAAATTGCATTTGAATAGACTTAGGGAAGAGCTATGTTTCACATGAATGTGGAGTCTGTTCCATAAAAGGGGTAATCGCTGAGCTATGTACCTGTCCCTTCAACATGTTTTGTTTATGCCACAGACAAGGTTTAGATCCTTAGACGAGGTAATTCTAGTACTATTTCTTTTGCAAATGCATAGTAGATCCATCTAGGATAGATCAGAGAATACCTTTTAGGTTAGGCATAGATCGTCCTTAAGTAGTCTGTAGGAAACAAAGTACAGTGCAGGGCTTTGAGGCAGTTCACATAGGGCATATTATTTACACTCTGTATACTTTGAGAGAGGAACATCTGTGGCTGGACAAGTTGTTGGAGATGCTTAGTCAGGTACATGCTGAAGGGTGCATTGTACCCGATTATTGGTCTAATAACGGTTGAGTATAGTGACATCCAGATCTCCTTAGATCTGAATGCCATGCCCTTACTTATAAGTTGCACTACACAGATGGATTTTCTCACTTCCATGATCACATGAAGATCAAAGTTCAGTTTACCCTTACACCTTTGGGTCTACTCTTATGGGAGTGCATTCATTGTTGTAATTTGCTGTGGGTGGTCATCTTCCCAAAGGATGTAATTATGAATTGTTTGTCTTGAATTTTAGGCCATGATTCTGGCATCGGTTATTTGTCTGTGTCAGACTCTCCTGGAGAATATCTACATCTTTGGGGGAATTCAGTGACTGCACATAGCTTCCTGTCATCAGCAAATTTGGTCAGCTAAAGGCCCTCTAAATTTGCCTTTACTTCAGAGTATTCCAAACAGAAGAGGTCCCAGTACCAAGCACTGAGAGACACCACTAGCAACTGGCCTCTTGGTTGAGATGGATCCCCTCACCCTAAATTCATGTGTCCTTTCTGTGAGCCATTTGGCTGTCCATTGAGTGAAATAAATATGTATGCCTTAATGTAAGATTTTGTGTATAGTACCAGAGTAAAGTATTGCACCAAACAAGATGCAGCAAGGATAAATGAGCTGTTGGTAAAACAGTTCAAAAATATATCACAAAACATCCAACAGACCAAACAATGTTGTAGGAAGTCATGACTTCAGTACTGTTTAAAAGTTGGAATATCTTTTATTGCCTTGCCACATCAAAGTATGCAGTATGTACCATTTTTCCCTTGCCCACTGTTAAAGTGACCTTGTGAAACAACTCCACCATGTTAAGCAATCATGACCTGCCCTTGATGAAACCAAACTGGGATGACTCCAGTGTTTGAAGGTTTCCTATATATTTGTTTAGCAGGTCCATGATAATTCATTCCATGGCATTGCATATAAGACTAGTCCATCTCATGGTTCCTATAGTTCCCTGGGTCTACTGATAGTCCACCTTTTTGTAGAGGGATACTAGACTTCAATTCTCTAAGGATGAAGCCTGTTTGGAGGTAGTGGTTTAATGCAGATTCCAGTGGGCCTGACAGGTCATGTTTAGGTGTGGATAGTACAGTAAGGGCCTGCTCTTTAGCAATAGTTAAGAAATGGTAGACAATATTTCCAGTTGGTGGGGCGTTACTTGGGATGAAATTGGAGCTAGATTTATTGACCAGCAAATTTGTATATCACCTTGGTTTGGTATAGATAGGAAGTTCTATTTACTGTTATTTCAGCTCACTGCTGGATGCTCCTTTAAAATTGCATACATACTATATCTGAAAAATGCCTTAAGGGTATCCTTAGCCTGGGAAGCTATTTTTGCTTTAAACCTGGCTTTAGTGGACCTGGTTAGTCCACTGAGTTGCTTGTTGACACATACTAATTGTCAGAAACAGTGTACATCATCTGATTATAGAACTTTTTTGTTTCATAAAATTACTAGCAATGGATGTGATTACATATCCATTCCTTACAGCACTGGCAAAGGTTGGCAGGGGCTATGAAAAAATTTTAGACTGGATCTTTTGTTTTTCATCAGGAATGCCTATAATACAGAGATCATACACACAAAAAACCCAACACATATAGAAGCACTTTAACACTGTGGAGAAAAGGAAAAATACTGAAAAAAAAACATAAAAAACAAATATTACAGTTAACATATAGGTCAAAGTTTCAAAGAGTGTTTTGTGGTGAAACCAATTGCACTAGAAGTAACGAATATACTAGCAAATAAAACAAGTGGAAATGGGATCTTTAGTAAAGGGCAGGATTAAATTATAAATGGGGATTGGGGGAACAATACATGCAGACTAATGTTTTGGAAGAGGAATGAGGTTTAAAGGAAGTTAGGATTTGAATGAGCTGTGGAATGTTTGACTTACAATGACTGGATACATAAGTGATCTAGCACTATAAATATGTCCATATGGTTTGTTTTCATTTATGTAAGTGATTGCTTGTGTCATAAATGATAATTTAATAAAGATGTTTCTTGTTAAAAAATAGGCATAAAATGAGCATTCTTAATGCAAGCTTTAATCATCATACAATATTAGGCTGAGCCTGTGTCACAGAAGAATGAATGTTACACATATGATGCAGGATCTATTAATACACCTAGATATGGAGAAGCCAGAAAGTGTCAAGAGGAATAAAAAAGTGATATTGACTAATCAATAATGGAACGATGGAGGTGGTCCGCCCAATGTACTGCTAAAGTCTTTTTAAGAAAGAGGTGCAAGTTGTAAGCAAAATGTGTTGGAATATTTTTTTCCGCCAAGTCATATTCACAAAGTAATTGTCTTCACAAATGCACTGATGAGTCCACAACTAAAGAGTAAGATGTTGATTACCTTTTTATCTGTAAATATACACATCAGTGCTGGTGGGGGGCTACAAAATGAGCCTCCCCTGGCCGACAACCAACAGAGCTCATTCCCCTCCCCCAGTATGGGTTTAAAGGAATGGTGCCATAAGGCAAATCTTATCCAAAAGGAGACCACTCGTGGGGTGATAATATGTAATAAGTGACCATATGCAGGATAAGTTGAACAAAGGGTTCAATATGACACTTCTCTTAACTAAAATGTTTGTACGAGGATAAGTATTTTAAATTGTATGTGTAACACTTATGTTGGGCCTGCTGTGGTTAGTGTGAAGCATGAATGACCTTTGAAGATGCAGACAGAGTGGTGATAAATGTTTGATGAATTGCTTACAACTGTGGTAAATTCTTAATGCTGTGACTATTGTTGCGAGATTTTTTTTGGTGATTTTTATTATGTGCGGATATTCTCTGGTAAAGTAGCATACATATCTATTTTTGTCACACACTAATTGTGGGTTTAAATTTTCTAATTTTACACACACATATATGTATGTATGTATATTGCCACTGATTCTAGAGACAACCACAAAGCATTCTATAGCTATGTCAAGAATCTCAATGGCAACACCCAGATCTGCTCTGAGTTACAGCACAATGGCACTAAATATACAGAACCAACTGATATTGCCAACATCCTGGCAGATAGGTTCAGTGCTAACTTTACCCCCTTTTCACCTCCTAAAGGGCCCATATCTATACAGGAAGAATGCAGAGTCCCTGTAATCACAACTACGCAGGTAAAAGCTGCACTCTCTAAAGCCAAAAATACAGCATCCATGAGACCGGACAACATCGCAGGCTGCATTTTACATGAACTTCAGAATGAACAGTCACCCCACCTAAGCACAATGCTCAATCATAGTCTCATGTCAGGCTATGTGCCCACTGAGTGGCGCACAGCAATAGTTATCCCACTCCACAAAGGGGGAGCCACCACTGACCCCGGGAACTATCACCCTATTAGCCTGACGAGCCTGGTCTGTAAGGCCATGGAACGCATCATCATAGAACTCATAAACAAAGACATCGGTAACCTCCAAACTCTGGACCCCACCCAGTTTGGGTTTGTGAAAGGCAGATCATGCCTCCTGAACCTGATCGATTTCTTTGAGGCAGTCACCAAAGCTGTAGACGAGGGTAAGGTGGTTCACACAGTCTATCTTGACCTCTCCAAGGCTTTCAACACCATCCCCCATTCTGGAATTATAGCTAAACTCACTAAACTAGGTATAAATCCCTACTTCACAAGATGGGTTACCAATTGGCTCACTGACAGAACCCACACTGTAAAAGTTGCAGACTCCAAGTCTGACTTCAAACCAGTGACAAGTGGAGTACTACAGAGTTCAGTCCTGGGATCTCTCCTGTTTGGTATCTACTTCTCTGAAGTACAGGCTAACACAGAATGCCTTTGGCTAATGAAGTTCACAGATGACTGCAAACTAGGAGCCATAGTCGAATCCCCAAATGATGTGGACATCCTACAGAAGGGGCCTCACTGAGACAGATGTCTGGTGTCAGAGCCATGGCCTCAAGCTCAATGCCAAAAAGTGCATTGTCATCCCCTTTGGTAAAAACTCTGTACCCATGAACTACCACAAAGGCGTCAGTCTACTTAACCCCAAGTGTGTGATAAGAGACCTTGGGACCCAGGTGGACAGTAGTCTCTCCTTTGATAATCACATCGTCACAGTAGTCAGGAAATCCTTCTATGTGGCACACATCATCACAAAAGGGTTCTCGTTCAGGAAAAAAGAGGTCATTGTTGCCCTCTACTCGACACCCATTAGACCCATTATAGCGTACAATGCTCCTTTTGGAATGTACCTCAGAAGACATATGCAGCAGCTGGAAAGGCCACAGAAGTACCTCACAAAGAGGATTACTGGCCTCAAACAGATACCCTACAGTGACCGTCTCAAAAAACTCGAGCTTTACTCCATAGCATATCACCTACTCCATGGTGATCTCTGCCTAACATATAAAGCTATGTCAAACCCAGAGCTGTTGGACATGCTACTCCTAAGGAAATCCCAGTCCCTCTGAGCTACATGTTCTAGGTACCTAAACATTGAAATCACAATAAACAGGACATGCTGAAGGGATAGATTCCTGTCCCAGATACTTCCCATACTCTGGAACAAGCTACCCATCTATGTCAAGCAAAGTTCCTCATTAGCACTCTTCAAGAAAAATCTTGATGAGTTGATGGGAAATAGGAAATACACCCCAGGGATCACTTCTGCGGCTCTGCTCCACAGGGGCACAGGAAAATAACTTTCTTGGGTGGCATAAGCCAAGGAACCTTGTTGGCTAGGTTTAAATAGGCCCTTGGGCCAATAGCCTAGTACCTACCTATGAACCTACCTCTATATATATATATATATATATATATATATATATATATATATATATATATATATACACACAGCAAGAGGGAGGGATATAGATATACAGAGAAGGTGAGAGATACAAAGAGAGAAAGAAAAAGAGATGCAAACATGCAAAAAAGAAAATTAAATAGTGAATAAAGGTGGAAGACTTGCATGCTTATAAACAGCAGTTATTCTGATACTATTAGTCATCATCATTATAGAGAAAATTGATATAAGTTACAGAATTTGATAATTTTCCTTTAAAAAACTTTTTTTTTTCAGATTCATGCACAAAACAATTCATTTCCAGATTTTAAGGACTGAATCTGAACTATGCTGCCCATGGCCCAAGCTAAAATTGCATATGCTGGCTAAGTTTCATTTTAAGTATAACAAATCACATATTATGGATATATTTAGTCTTTCTCGGATATTAAAATTGATGGACAGAAATTCTGAAATGAGTTCAGTATTCTCATATGTGGATGCGTATTGAAGTGATGCATTTACATTACCAGATTCATCAATATTTATTGCAGAAAACTTGAACTTCTTGATTCAGAACTATAACACCAGCAAGCACTTTATCAACGCTACTGAAAGTAATGCATGCAGTAGACTTTTTACCACTATATTAATCAACTGCCATAATTTTCATGCTGACATTAAGATAGAGTGAAAATGCAATTAGTTTATTGTTTGTAGACATGTTAAGCATGTTATAGTGGGAGAAAACTGTAATTCTAATTGTAGTTATTTAAAATAAGAAAATATATTTATATGGAACGTTGCTGATATCTAATTATTATGATTCTTAAAGAGAAAACAGATAGCGTTAAGTGACATAGTAATAACTTGCAAAATGTTGCTGCTAATTTTAAATGAAGGAAAGAAAACATTTTTAAAATAAACTCAGTGGTAAGAGTATATCTAAAATTAAAAGTTTTCCAAAAACAGTCCAATCTTGCGACAGGTTAGCGCTTGAGCCGAATAAAAAGAATATAATCAAAAAATACTGTGACAGCCAAGCGTGAGCAGGTACAGACCCTTGTTGTGTCAAATCAAATGAGATAGAGTCCAGGCATATAAAATAGAAGTATTTAATCCACAATCAATGAACAGAAAGATAAGCGCTTTCGCAGTAGTGCTTCTTCAGATCTATGACAAACTCTTCTAGTGCTTTGACCATATATACTGATCTCAATCAATGTTTGACAAATTAAACAATTAGTGCAAAATTCCACAGAATTTTAAAAAGACAGGAACTGTTACAATAAAAATGTGTAAGAACAAAGCTAAAATACAAAGGTACAAATGAATATTATGTTCAAAAAGCATGTATAAAAGCAAGTATAAAAGCAAGTATAAAAAGTATATATATAAAAAGTGTGCTCTTATTGAATAAAAACTGTATATAATATAATATAATAAGCAGAAGTGTATCAAGTTAGATGACAATGAGTTAATTTGATATTCCTTCTTTGCCTCAATTTTCGTCTGATTGAGGCCCTTTCGTTTAAACCACACCCTTTATCTGCTTTTAATAATATGATCCATTCTGTTTCTTTGCCCTCTGTATAAACTTTGATGTCTCCACCTCTTGGGTTAGGGGTAATCACCTCCAGTACTTTGAATGAAAATACATGTTGTGTATTATTCATCATGACATGTTTAGCTAAAGCATTATGTATTGTGCCCCTTTTCATATGGTAAACATGTTCCCTCATTCGATCTCTAAGTGGGCGGTTAGTCTTCCCAACATAGAATGAGGAGCATAACTGACAAATAGCTAGATAGACAACATGTTGTGTCATACAATTAGCCTCAGCAGATATGCAAAACATTTCTGTAAGTCTGGATGGAAAAAAATGAGGTGTGCTATCTATAAAGGAACAAAAATTGCAATGCCCACAGGGCTTAGTGCATCCATCTTTCCTATCTCTAAAGCTAGGTGTAGGGTAACAGAGCTTCCTTTTTAAATTGTTTTTGTTCCTATATAGGAACCCAGGTTGATCACCAACTATTAGTTTAAGATCATCATCCACATGCAGGATTTCCCAATGTTTCCTAATAACTTCTTTGAGTTCTAGATGGTCAGATGAAAAATATGTAGAGAATTTAACATGTTGTGAACGTTCAATGTGCCTATCTGGGGCTGTTATAGGTTCATGCGGTCCAAAGTAGGGTTCACCCTTGGTATACCTTAGTTCTTGTATATCATTCAAGTGTGTGTTTATTTCCATGTTGCCATAGCCCCTTTTTAATAACCTGTCCTTAAGACCATTTAGTTCAGCTTCAAAGCCATCATCTAAAGGATTCAACCTGGAGGCTCTGATGGCTTGGCCTCTCATAATATTCCTAAAGACATGGGGTGGGTGCATACTAGATCTAAGCAGTAGTGTATTACTGTGGCAACTCTTCCTATATACACCTGTATTTAATAGGTTATTTTGGAGTCTTTCAATATACAAGTCTAAGAACTCAATTCTATACAATGAATATTTCATGGTACATTTAAGACAAGTTGTCAAGTTGTTCATAATAGTGTACATATTATAGAGTTGATCTAATGAGCCTTTCCACAAAACAAATAAATCATCAACAAAACGTCGATAGAAAATGACATGCTGTTTAAATATCTCTTCACAAAATAAAATGTGTTCCTCCCAGTATGCCAGAAACATGTTGGTGTAGCTATTGGCACATGGTGTGCCCATAGCTACGCCATCCTTTGGTTTGTAAATGCTATCTTGGAACATGAAAAGATTATTTTCCAGGACTAACTCTAGAAAGTGTACAATTAGGTCAATTGTTACAGAAGAATAATTACTGTGCTCTTTTAGATAATCTGTAACATATGCCAAGCCTAACTCATTCGGTATAACTGTAAAAAGGGACTGTATATCAAACGTGACAAACATATAGTCCATTGTAAGCGTTATATCTTTTGTACAATCATACAATTCAATTAAAAATTGTTTAGAGTCCCTTAAAACTACCTTATTGTTGTTCAATGCAGATCTAAGGTGCTTCTCAATATATACAGATCGGTGCTCTGTTGCCCAGCCTCGACCTGAAACTATTGATCTCATGGGAGGATTTACCGGGTCTTTATGTATTTTTGGAAGACCATGTATGACCGGTATAGTCGGAGATAGGATAGTAAGATATCCATATAGATCTTTGTCTATTAGTTGACCCATGTATATGTCACGTATTGTATCTTGTACATATCTAATAGTGTGCTCTATGTTCTGTGCTGAAACTTGTTCATAAAAGTCATCATTTAACATAGATATCATCCTATTGATATAATCAGATGTATCCATAACGACTATTTTACCACCCTTATCAGCTGGTCTAACAATGATATTTGGATCATCCTGTAGTTTCTTGAGGCTTATTCTTTCTCTATATGTAAGATTATCTCTCCTATGGTATGATTTATTGTTCATTCTATTACCATAGTAACTATGTAATTCTTCCTCAGTGAGTTTCAGGTAGGCTTCAACTAAAGGGTGATTTGAGGGTATGAATTCACTTAAATTCTTAAATTTAAACTCTGTATTTCTGTTAGTAGAATCTTTGTACATTAATTTTAGCATGACATTTCTGCAAAATAACATGAGATCCATAACAGTATCAGTTAACTGACTCTGACATCTAGGGATGAAATTTAAGCCTTTATTTAATAGTAAAACTTCATCTTTAGTCAGTATAGTATTAGATATATTGTGGACTAGCGTTAGCCTGTCCACATTTTCCTCAGAGACTTCTGAGGTGTATATTCTTCCGAGAGAGTGTAGATTCATCTCGGAAGAATATACACCTCAGAAGACTCTGAGGAAAATGTGGACAGGCTAACGCTAGTCCACAATATATCTAATACTATACTGACTAAAGATGAAGTTTTACTATTAAATAAAGGCTTAAATTTCATCCCTAGATGTCAGAGTCAGTTAATTGATACTGTTATTGATCTCAGGTTATTTTGCAGAAATGTCATGCTAAAATTAATGTACAAAGATTCTACTAACAGAAATACAGAGTTTAAATTTAAGAATTTAAGTGAATTCATACCCTCAAATCACCCTTTAGTTGAAGCCTACCTGAAACTCACTGAGGAAGAATTACATAGTTACTATGGTAATAGAATGAACAATAAATCATACCATAGGAGAGATAATCTTACATATAGAGAAAGAATAAGCCTCAAGAAACTACAGGATGATCCAAATATCATTGTTAGACCAGCTGATAAGGGTGGTAAAATAGTCATTATGGATACATCTGATTATATCAATAGGATGATATCTATGTTAAATGATGACTTTTATGAACAAGTTTCAGCACAGAACATAGAGCACACTATTAGATATGTACAAGATACAATACGTGACATATACATGGGTCAACTAATAGACAAAGATCTATATGGATATCTTACTATCCTATCTCCGACTATACCGGTCATACATGGTCTTCCAAAAATACATAAAGACCCAGTAAATCCTCCCATTAGACCAATAGTTTCAGGTCGAGGCTGGGCAACAGAGCACCTATCTGTATATATTGAGAAGCACCTTAGATCTGCATTTAACAACAATAAGGTAGTTTTAAGGGACTCTAAACAATTTTTAATTGAATTGTATGATTGTACAAAAGATATAACGCTTACAATGGACTATATGTTTGTCACGTTTGATATACAGTCCCTTTTTACAGTTATACCGAATGAGTTAGGCTTGGCATATGTTACAGATTATCTAAAAGAGCACAGTAATTATTCTTCTGTAACAATTGACCTAATTGTACACTTTCTCGAGTTAGTCCTGGAAAATAATCTTTCATGTTCCAAGATAGCATTTACAACAAGGATGGCGTAGCTATGGGCACACCATGTGCCAATAGCTACGCCAACATGTTTCTGGCATACTGGGAGGAACACATTTTATTTTGTGAAGAGATATTTAAACAGCATGTCATTTTCTATCGACGTTTTGTTGATGATTTATTTGTTTTGTGGAAAGGCTCATTAGATCAACTCTATAATATGTACACTATTATGAACAACCTGACAACTTGTCTTAAATTTACCATGAAATATTCATTGTATAGAATTGAGTTCTTAGACTTGTATATTGAAAGACTCCAAAATAACCTATTAAATACAGGCGTATATAGGAAGAGTTGCCACAGTAATATTCTACTGCTTAGATCTAGTATGCACCCACCCCATGTCTTTAGGAATATTATGAGAGGCCAAGCCATCAGAGCCTCCAGGTTGAATCCTTTAGATGATGGCTTTGAAGCTGAACTAAATGGTCTTAAGGACAGGTTATTAAAAAGGGGCTATGGCAACATGGAAATAAACACACACTTGAATGATATACACGAACTAAGGTATACCAAGGGTGAACCCTACTTTGGACCGCATGAACCTATAACAGCCCCAGATAGGCACATTGAACGTTCACAACATGTTAAATTCTATACATATTTTTCATCTGACCATCTAGAACTCAAAGAAGTTATTAGGAAACATTGGGAAATCCTGCATGTGGATGATGACCTTAAACTAATAGTTGGTGATCAACCTGGGTTCCTATATTGGAACAAAAACAATTTAAAAAGGAAGCTCTGTTACCCTACACCTAGCTTTAGAGATAGGAAAGATGGATGCACTAAGCCCTGTGGGCATTGCAATTTTTGTTCCTTTATAGATAGCACACCTCATTTTTTCCATCCAGACTTACAGAAATGTTTTTGCATATCTGCTGAGGCTAATTGTATGACACAACATGTTGTCTGTCTAGCTATTTGTCAGTTATGCTCCTCATTCTATGTTGGGAAGACTAACCGCCCACTTAGAGATCGAATGAGGGAACATGTTTACCATATGAAAAGGGGCACAATACATAATGCTTTAGCTAAACATGTCATGATGAATAATACACAACATGTATTTTCATTCAAAGTACTGGAGGTGATTACCCCTAACCCAAGAGGTGGAGACATCAAAGTTTATACAGAGGGCAAAGAAACAGAATGGATCATATTATTAAAAGCAGATAAAGGGTGTGGTTTAAACGAAAGGGCCTCAATCAGACCAAAATTGAGGCAAAGAAGGAATATCAAATTAACTCATTGTCATCAAACTTGATACACTTCTGCTTATTATATTATATTATATACAGTTTTTATTCAATAAGAGCACACTTTTTATATATATACTTTTTATACTTGCTTTTATACATGCTTTTTGAACATAATATACATTTGTACCTTTGTATTTTAGCTTTGTTCTTATACATTTTTATTGTAACAGTTCCTGTCTTTTTAAAATTCTGTGGAATTTTTCACTAATTGTTTAATTTGTCACTACTGCGAAAGCGCTTATCTTTCTGTTCGTTGATTGTGGATTAAATACTTCTATTTTATATGCCTGGACTCTATCTCATTTGATTTGACACAACAAGGGTCTGTACCTGCTCACGCTTGGCTGTCACAGTATTTTTTGATTATATCTAAGATTAGTTGTAGTATTGGAAGGAAAGTACCTTTTTTTCTGTGTCATTCATTTTGTCCTGTTTTATCAACTTCCCTCATATTAACATTATCAGCAGACATTTTAATGAATTATTCTTTGTGTATGAATAACATGGTAGTCTTTAATCATTTTTAGATGATTTCTTTCTTACATTTAATACATATATTCATTTAAAACATTTTACAGCACCTTTCATATGGTAATAGTTCGGATGTCAACCTAAAAGTAATCTCTGTACTATGATGAATAATGCTAGCATATTGGATGTTACCCAAGCCAGCTATTAAGGTGGATAGGATATTTTAACCAGGAGGTCATAATCTCTTAGTACGTTCTGCGCGATTGTCAGTTATGTGTGAAATATTTTCATTTATTTGCCTGTGAACCCATTTTGCTAAAACTAAAATAAAGGATATATTTTTGTAGGGGACAATAATTTTTCATCCAAGGCAATTTTCAGTTGTCTTCAGAAATGTGTATTTGTTCCCCAGTTTATTAATATAGGTAAACTAAATTTACTAGTTTTCAGAATGTGGGAACTCTTCACCAAAGACTGAATTTTGACACATCTTTCATTTATTATTAGGAAAGTTTGTGGAGGAATACGATAACCTTTACGTACATTACAATTAGTAAACCAGAAATCCTCATCCCTGGTCAAATATATGGTGAGGTCTTTGGAGAATATGAGTTCTCTCGTGTAGTTCTGGCAGCTGTAGCAGTGTAACTCAGAATGATAAGACTAATTGCAAATAGAGGGAGTACTTACAAATTCAAAAGTTATAGCACCTCTGACATACCATGATCTTGAGTTAGTATATATAACTAATTTGGTTGTGGGGGGTGCAGCCCAGATATCAAGGGTATAGGGGTTTAACCACTGTAAAAATGATTTAAACATGTAATAGCACATTTTATAATTTACTTTTAATGTGATGAATTTATTTAAATAGCAATTTACTGTTTTTAGTTACTTCAAAAATTATGTTTCAATTAATTATAGTTCTATGCTAATTAAAAGGTTAATGGTGATTTTTTCTACCATCATTTTCAGGGAGGAGGGTATACATTTTGTGTTTGTAGAGCTGGATATTGTATAGATCACTGTGATTCACTACATTTGGTTTATTGTAAGATCCACAGACATATGTAGTAAATATACTAGTTACACAAAATGCTGCCACTGCAAGTACTGAAGTATGGATGGATTTCACAGGCTTATTAAAAGGCAGATTTAACAGCACAGATTTTACTTTAACAGATAAACAACTTCACACTACACAGAAATGTGTGTGTTTACAAACCTTTCCTTAAATCATTTCCCAAAGAGTTTTTTTCAGAATCATTACATTTAAACAATAGTTTGAAATCCCATACAGAATTATTTAAAATCCATTTGAGATCAGCTGTACATTTTGTTTCATGTTTAAACTTCCAAGATTTTATTTGAGACCATCATTTGCCCATTTTTTGTGGCATGTTTATAGTTTGGACCAAGGAAAAGCATTAGTGTCTTTTCAGTGAGGAGAACAGACTTCCATAATTACAGTTTGCCCATATTCGGAAAGTGCAATCAGATGTCCTGTCATTAGATCTTGTCTAAGGTAAGTCGGAGTTTTAAGAATAGGCCATTTTATGACATTCACGATACATCCTTCACTCTTTTGTTTTTATATAATTACATTTTTAGATAATTAACGATGCCATATAATTTATGAAATATGTGGGTCAACCATGGGCACCAGAGGCAAAGTTTATGATACTACATTAATGCTTTGTATGGGGGACTCAAGTTCAATTTTCATCCCGGTTTTAAAATAGTAACAACTTAATCTTCACATTAGAATGTTTAGATCATTCTCCATCACTTCTGCACCAATGACATTTTTCAAAAATGGCTAAACTAACTGAAATGAACAGCTAATGGTTATCCTTTCATGTAAACAGAATATTTAGCAATAATTTAAAAAGAATGCCATAAACATTTCCTATACTCAGAAAAAATAAATGCACTATTATAGTTTAGAAACACCTGTGCAGAAAGTTAATTTATGGAAAAATATTTCTCAAACAATATATGACATGCAGAAAGAAAAAAAATATTATGGGCTGTTGTATTAAATCACATATGAACATTATCAAGTAAGTAAGAAAGAAGTAATATGGTTCATTAATAACCGAAGGAGGCATCCTTGGCAAAAAAAAAGTTTGAAGACAGGTAATCTCTCTTTAGAACTGCCATTTAGTAGGTTGTTATTATAACAGAATTAGATCCACAATCATAGTTACTTGTTTTGTCACCCTCAATGCCTGTAGATGGGTATTTACTTTTGTAACAGGATTCAGAGATCATACTTGACTTTTGTCTTTTACAAAGAGAGTGTCCAACAATTTTACTTCTTATATAAACATTTTTTCATATTGTTTTTCTCCATTTGTACCTATCCCTTATTTATTTGTAATTTCTGTCTCTGAAATTGATTATATAGGTCATCCTGTTGCTGAAGATATGTTTATATAGCAAACTATTTCAGTTCTAGAAGTGTCTGGAATGGATATTATGCATTCTGTCAACAAGCTGGTTGTTCTTTTCATTTAATCCCTCAGGACTTACCAGTTTTTATAAGATTGCTTACATTGCCCATCACATGATCCACTGGTCAATCATCTGAAACAGCCTTCCTGTGTTTGTGTGTATATTTCTTTCATTTTCACAAAGTTATATGACTTAATGCCTGCTATTAAGTAGCAGTTTAATAATTCTTACAATCTAATGTATCCCAAAAGTGGTACATATTTTATCAAGAGCTCTATATCCTAGATACAATGACGTTGAGGTTAAAAGGTGTTTTAATAATTCTATCCTAGTGATGATGTGGGCTGTACTGGTTCTATGATTGTGTTCCCTGCAATGCATTGCCCTGTAGGCATCAAAGATTCATAGATTGCTATTAGACTAATGGCTCAGAGGCCTTTCTAAGGGTAGCCATGTTTTCCCAAAGGAATGATGATATCATGTCTCAAAATAGGACACTGAGGGTCAGGCATTTATAAGCTACCTCTGTCCATAAGAAGCATAGGTGTCAGGTGTGATGTGAAATTTCCTGTTCACCATCCACTGGTCTTGGTTGCACTGAAACTGGATAATAGACAAACTCAATTTCACATGGATGGGAAGCATGTTCTACAGGAGGGATAGTCTCTGGGACACATCTGTCTCTCTAGCATGTTCCGTTTAAATCAAAGACAAAATTCAGGTCTTTAGACCTTGTATTTTTGGTACTCTTTGACTAAGAAAAAAAAAAACTGTATAAAATTACTGTTTTTTTTTCTGAAATTTAGTCATATAAACATTTTTATAAAAAAAACAACCGTATATGCAGAAAAATATTAAATAAAACAACAAAAACGGTCACAGAAGCATACTAACAAAATTCTAGTTTATTAACCAGACTTAGCGCTTCGGCTTCACACACAGCCTTCAAAGAGTCATTTTCTCTTTGAAAGGCTATGTGTGAAGCCGAAGCGCTAAGACTGGTTAATAAACTGGAATTTTGTTATTATGCTTCTCTGACCATTTTTGTTGCTTTATTTAATATAAACATTTTAAAATGGAAACTACATGCATCTGAGGTACACCAGAATAATTTTAAGGGTGAAAACACTTATACAATAAATGTCATGTTGTAACTGTATAGGTATCTGCAGTTTTTGTTTTTTTGAGTGCAATTTGTGTCTGCAGTTTGGCGCTGTGGTTATTTTATGAAATTCAGTCATCTGTATAACTGTTTAACTTTGCTTTGTATTGACTCAACAGGCAATCTATATTTGTTACAGATACATTCATAGCGTCTCCATTACACATCACATTCTTCTCTCACATTGACACTTATCTCTACTACCTTATCACTGACAAACACCTACTTTAGTAGTCCAAGTTTCTCTGCTACTTCATATCTCAGCAGATTCATTGTTTAAATATGTTATATACAAAATAGATGTTATTACTTTGCTCTCACTCAAGCCTTTCTGCCAAAGATGTTCTTTAGAACTACTATTTCAAAATCATATATTTAGACATTTTCCTATATTCCACTAACTGTAATTTTCATTTTAAGATTGTTGCATATATTTTCTTTCAATATATTTGCAAAGGATACTACTTCTATAAAGATAATGTTTTTGTATGCTGGCTGTGCTTTCTGAACTTTCATCTTTATTATCTGTGCTTATATTCTATAATGATGCTTTGCTTTCTTTTTATTCATTCTCTAAATTCAAAGTCACTGCTTTGTATCATATTTTATATAGCACTACTCTCTTGTTGCCATGTTTTTTTTTTCCTAAAAAGTTTATCTCTTTTTATTTTTGTTTTTTCTCCATGTATTTCTTTTTTAAATATTCAAACAAAATTATTATTTTTTTTTATTTGGTGTATATTTTTCCTAGGACTGTGCATGGTTTGCTATGAAGATATTATTTAGCCCAACATCAGCATTCTTTTGTTACATTGTCTCTTTAATAGCTTTTTCACGTGCCTCAGCGGTCTGCTTTTCATAACTGACTTTGCTTTCTTTTTTCTATCATTTTCTCCCTCTCTTTGTTTTTGTTCTTTTAATTTTCTTATCTTCATGCACTAGTTTTCTTTTCCTGAATTTATGAAATATGCGGTGGTGGTGCTGCGGTAGCATTGTCGCCTCACAGTTAGACATTGCCCGTTCGATTCTCAGTTAGAGCGTCTTCTGTGTGGCGACATGTGTGAACGGGCATTCCTTCATTGAAGGTTGTGCGTTAGGCCCGGCAAGCCAGCACTTAAAACTCTACTGCCAATCATTAGCGGACAGAGTTCCACTGTGGCGACCCCTAACCCAGAAAAGTCGAAAGACACAAACAATGGATTTGGCATAATTTTACAATATGACTAGAGTCACATTCAGCTAACCCACTGCTGCATTTCAGTATTATCTGTATCTTTATACTCTTTCAGTACAACTACCTATTGCCCTTAACATAGGACACATGTCTGTATTCTTCCCTGTCGCACATTTTTGAACCCATGCAGCTCACATTTCATGTTCACTTGGGCTCACAGTGATCCTGTAGCCTATCTAGTACATCCTAAAATTTGTCGAGTGCACCCCGTACCTTTACTTATGTTGTGCATTTGTTTTCTTGCCATGCAATAAAACAATATATTTCTCCTGCTCCACTTAAACCTTTTAAAATCTTCACAAGAACAAGACATGTATGAGGTATTTTCTAAACCAAATAAAGAAAATGCTAAAATCGAACTCCAAACATAAGAACGGCAATGAAAACCTAAATGTTGAATTGTAATATATGGGATTATGATCATGTATCTATGATCATAATCCCGTAAATTACAATTCAACATTTAGACTTTCATTGCCGTTCTTATATGTTGAATACATGGATGTCAAAATAAAGTCACCTCTTTTTTTTTTTTAAACAAGAAAAATCTTTATTAAATTATAACTTATGGCAGGCAATCATACATTCATATAAATCCAAACAAACCATATTGACATATTTTCAGTTGCAACAATTATACATCACCTATAATCAGTAGTCATTGTTAAACATTATATAGCTCATTCAACTCCTGCCTTGTTTTAAACCTTATCCCTCCTCCAAAATATTATTCTGCATTTTGTTCACACAATTCCCATTTTTTGTATGCAATTTGCTGCAAACCTTTTCTAAAGATCACATTTCCAGCTGTTTTATCTCTGTTACTGTATTCACTGCTTCTAGTACAGTTAGTTTAGCCTTTGATTTCCTATTCTAGTAATTGCTTTTTTGGCAGTCACCATAATTTGATTTGGCAAGGCCTTAGTATATCTAGGGAATTATGAATCTGTATCATAGCTCAAAAAATAATTTCCTCAGTTTCACCAATTTGCTCACCCAGTATTTCTGATGGAGCAGTCTGTAGGGAAATTTTAATGTCTGCCATCTTATTCAACTCATAAAAAATACGCTCCCAATTACCTTTTTCTTCCCCATCGCACCTCCAACAATTACAGTCTACATGAGACACAATTCTGTATGTTGGGTATACAAATATCTATATAAACACTTCCAAGCAAAGATCCTAAATCTTTTAGACTTTGCTGCACATTTGGGAGTCATTCATATATCCCCCATTGTTGCAGCACTTTTGGGAGTCATTCATATATCCCCCATTGTTTCTTTGTTAATTGCTTATCCACTCTCTCTTCCCAATTCGTTTTAACCTCCTCTGATTGATTCTTGTAGTTATCATGCAATATTTTATATGCCCTACTTGTTATTCCTTCTTTAAGAGCAGCTTCTGTTTCAGATTCTATTAAAAACTTTTGCTTAGGGTCCTCCTATTTCTTTTTCTTAGCCTACACTCTGATATTAAGCATTGATAGGGAAGGCAATTTCTAGCCTGCAGTCCAAATAAATTATTGGCCTCTTCCCATTCTATTTTGCTCTCAATACCTTGGTTTCCTTGCCAGTTCTCTATAGTAAATTCCAGCCCCCTCTAGCCTATTGTCTGTATCCATAATTGCAGTTATCCTCATTGATAGAATCTTCTTTCTCTATCCCCATAATCTTCTTTCTCTATCCCCATGTTGGATAGTTTTTTTAATACTTTCTGCTGCTTTATGAATTTAATATTCTGTATGGTACAGGAGCCTGAAATATCCCATTCAAATCAGCTAATACCAAACCACCTCATTCTATTGGAAGGATAAGCTAAATACCACACTTGACTCTCTCCTTCATCTCCTCCAAGATAAAATCCTTCGACTCTTTATTAATTGCTATCCACAACTTCTCCTCTGGTTGATAAAAACATGCCTGACCTGTGTTTAAAACTAAAAGGAGAAAAAACATTTTCATTGCTTGTATCATGTTATCCATATCCATAAAACAGAGCTTTCAATTTCTCAGCTTTTTTATCATCCTTTTGTTTAGTCTCTTCTCACATATCCTTAAAAGCTATAAGAGAATCATTTTTATTCCATACTCCCAAGTACTTCATTTTATCATGTCCCCATAAATATGGGTATTGCTGAACCAATTTGTGTGGGTAGAACATAGTTAAAAGTTACCTTTCTTTTATCTTCATTAATTTTATATCACTGCTCACACTCATGCACACACATTCAGACACACATGCACACACAGACATACAAATGCACCCTCATCCAACAGCAAACAAGACCTCTCTAGTCAATTATTCTCATGTAAACAGTCACCCATTCACCCAGGTGACGCGCGCGCGCGCGCACACACACACACACACACACACACACACACACACACACACACATTCAGACCCTTAGTTCCCTATCTAACCCCCACACACATTCACACCTCCATTCATCTACCTTCATTCTAACCTCTATAGTCACGCATGCACATGTGCAGACACATACATTTGTTCTTGTGCACCATTGTGGAAGATTCAGTCTCCTCTTTCTAGCCTTCTACATGGAGACGAATTTTACTAGATACAGGATTACTGTGCCTGTTTTTTCATAGTCTGCAGATCTAAACATGTAGTTTACCTTTCAAATAGCTACCTTAATGATCACTTAAGACTGAAATATATTTCACCACAATGGAGACTGGATACTGGAAATAAAACTTTAATGTAATATGAATAGTTAAGCAGTTCAGTCCCTATGGACTTCTTCAGAACTAAGGAGCAATGAAAAAAAAACATTAATTAATTAAGCCACAGTCATATCATCATTCATCAATCAAATAATTAACATAATATTCCCTACAAACATTAACTTAAAAAATCTTATGTGTATAAAAATAGTATGCAGAAATAAAAATGTGCATAAAAAAGTCTAACACATAAATGTGAAATTAGAATGTACTTTTTGACAAACATCATAAAAAAAACATAAGAACTCACTAAAAACATTTCATTTAGCCAAGTCACACCCTGTAACTAAGCAGTACACAATTTTAATACACTGTTAAGGGAAACATTATCATTGAAACCTGGATGTTAACTAGCATTCAACTTCTACTGCCACAGAAGTTCTCAATATTCGAGATTATATTCCCAAGGACCACCCCTGGGATTCTGCAACATTTGCTCTATTACCGTTAAATAATATATTTTATTATTAACACAGACTGCCTTATGATTAGAAAGAGAATTTACATCTTGCTTCTGTTTTTATATAGGTAAAACTAAACGTCAGTTCAGAAGAATAATTCAAGAATACTACTATAATATCACAATATACTTAATACATTACTCCCTCACTATTATAATCATACTGTGATGCGAATATATACTTGTGATTAATACTTACAGGAAAAATTCACTTCTCTCAAAGATATATTTACACTGGCCACATGCTCCACAATTTTTTGTGCACATGTTTTTTTACTACATTTGCCAGTGTTGCCAAAATTTCCTCTTTCAAGCTTTTCTTTAATGTTCACATGCCTGGAATAGGTAAATATGGCTCTAAAATCTAGCATGTCAGTCAGAGCACTATAATGGGAAATAATGTTCCAGTTTTTATTAACAACAGACAAAATGTGATGACTTTGATGAATTATTTGGGAAAAGCAACTTGGAAACTCAAAGCCTTGTAGGCAGACAATGCATATTTTAATCACTGGCTGTCAATTATAGGTTCATAGGATGTTACTAGGCTAATGGCCCTAGGACCCTTACAAGCCTAGCCAAGTTCAACACTTATTCCCTTAAGGGTCTAGAGATATGGTCTATGCTATAAGCAGCTCTAAATCAGTGCCAACTGCCCCTGTCCA
Organism: Protopterus annectens; assembly: GCF_019279795.1. Classification (NCBI taxonomy): domain Eukaryota; kingdom Metazoa; phylum Chordata; order Ceratodontiformes; family Protopteridae; genus Protopterus; species Protopterus annectens. The sequence continues at coordinate 158,048,751 of NC_056749.1, forward strand.
AGAGGGACACAGGTGAAACCCCTGGGGGGAATTTGCAGTTACCCATCCAATCATCCAAATTACACTTAAAAAGGGTTAAAGAGGTGCTCTGTTTAACCTATATTGGAAATGTATTCCAGAGAAGAGGGAACCTCTGTGAGATACATCTGACTCTCCAGCAAGTCTTGTTGATGGCACATGCAAGGTTAAGGTCCCTAGAACAACTGAGTCATGAACCATTTGCCTTACAAATGTGCAGCATTTCCATTAGGGCAGGATCAGAGGTTCCTCTGTATGCAAATAACAAGTCACCTCTGAGTAGTCTATAGAATACAGAGTATAGTGACAGTGATTTCAATCTGTGCATGTAAGACAGGTACTGAAGACCCTGAATTTTCTTTGTGATGAACCTTTGAGCTCTCTCCAGTTGCTGCAGGTGCCTGTTTAGGTACATATCAAAGGGAGCACTGTACTCTATTATTTGCCTGATGAGTACAGGCGGGTTATAACCTCTTTTGTTCTGGAAGCTATGTCCTTGCTTATGAGGTGAGCAACGTAGAAGGCCTTCCTTATCACCATGGAAATATGGTGATCAAAAGTATGGTTGCTGTCAACCTGTGTGCCCAAATCTTTCACCACGGATTTAGAGTTTAGGGTGTTGTTAATATGGTAATCTGCAGGGATATTTCCTTTGCCAAAGGGGATAACAATGCATTGCATTTTTTTGCATTGAGTTTAAGACCATGACTGGCACCAATCATTGGTTTGCTTAAGTCCTTCTTGTAGAATGTTGGCATCATTTGCAGACTCAGGAATTGCTCCTTGTTTGCAGTTATCAGCAAACTTTATCAGCCACAGACCTTTTGTTTTTGCCTGTACTTCTGAGAAGCACATTCCCAACACTAGAGGCCCCAGCACCAATCCCTGTAGAACAACACTGGTAATGGCTCTGCTGGTGGAGGGGAAGTCCCCTATTTTGACTGCATGTCTGTCAGTGAGCCACTTTGCAACCCACCTAACAGTATATGGGATGACCCCATGCTCTGTGAGCTTTTCAGTGATGCCAGAGTGAGGGATTGTGTGAAAGGACTTGGCACAGTCTAGATAGGCCTTATGCACATATTTGCCTTTATCCAGGGCTTTAGTGACAGTCTCAAAGAAGTCCACCAGGTTCAACAGGCAGGTTCTCCCTTTAACAAAATCAAAGTGGGTTGGGGTCAAGTGTTTGAAGGTCTCCTATATCCTTGTTGAGAAGGTCAATGCTGATTCTCTTCATGGCCTTGCAGGTAAGGCTGGTCAAGCTAATAGTTCTATATTTTCCAGGGTCAGTGGATGCACAACCCTTGTACAAGGGTGTTTTCCATTCAGCAGGAACAAAACCAGTGCTAAGGCTGTGGTTGAAAAAGAGTATGCAATGGTGTTGTTAACTCCTGTCTTAAACCATTGAGAATGCAGCCTGGGATATTATCAGGTCCCATACAAGCTGTGGTTTTGGCCTTGGAGAGACCTGCTCTTTAGAAATACTAGGTGGAGAATATGTGGTAGGAATGTTTTGGGATATATGTGTGTGGGAGACAGGAGGGAGAACTTTTCATTGAACCTGTCTGGTAGCAGGTTTGCTATTTCCACTGGTTTAGTACATGTGATACCATTCATTACCAGTTCAGCGCAAATATGGGCTTCTCCTTTAAGGTTTCAGATTTAGCTAAATAATATCTTATGGTTATCCTTAGCTAGGGATGTTAATTGAGAGTTGTAGTTAACTTTACAGGACTTTACAAGATGCCTAATTTGCTTGTTCAAGCTGAGACGGGTGTGCCTCCAATTCTGAGATTGTCACTTCTTACTCTTTGACAGCAATTTCTTCCTGTTATTCTATAACCTGTTTATGGTTGATGTCCACCAGGCAGGCAGGCTTGTTTTTTTCCTGAGGATCTTGCTTTCGTCCTATCAGGAATGGCTGAGTCAATACAATTGTATATATGTTTATACAATGCATTGGTGTATATCCCATTATAAGTGTCCTTCCCATCAGTGGGGAGCTTTGAACATATCAATGCCTTCTCATAAAAGGCTATAGTTGGCTTTATAGAAGTTTTTTTGCCTAATTTCTCCTGGGGGGAGTCTGATGCTATCATTACTTCAAAACAGACTGATTTATGATCAGACTTCACCTGGGAGGGCTGCACACTTATTTTGTGCACCATTCTACCATGTTGGTGAGTACCGTCTAGAATGTTTGAGCCCCTTGTGGGGATGGCAACTATCTGCTCCAAGGCATTTGAGTAAATGAAGTCCAAGAACCTTTGGGTGAGTGTGTTTGTACATGTATAATTTACCCAGTCTATGGACGGGTAGTTAAAGTCACCCATGACCAGAGTGGTTGTATTTTGAGTGATTCAAGTAGATCATCTCAATATCATGGTGCATGGAGGGGATTTCTATAGCTAGCTATTTGCATAGGTTCATAGGTTGGTACTAGGCCATTGGCCCTAGGGCCTATACAAGCCTAGCCATAACAATTCCCTGGCTATTTCTTCCCACAATATTTACTTCCCTGGACCCCTGTCCAGCAGGGCAACTGACGTGATCCCAGGGGTAAATTTCCTATCTCCCATCCAGTCATCAAGGTTCCTTTTGAAGAGGGCCAATGAGCTCTGCTTGACATGTATGGGCAGTCTATTCCAGAGTATGGGGAGTCTCTGGGTCAGGAATCTATCACCCCAGCATGTTTTGTTCAATGTGATGAGAAGGTTTAGGTCTCTGGAGCGTGTGGCTCTGATGGATTGGGATTTCTTTAAGTGTAGCATGTCTAACAGCTCTGGGTTTGACATGGCTTTGTATGTTAAGCAGAGATTGCCTCTGAGTAGATATGCGTCAGAGTATAGCTGGAGTTTTTTTAGTCAGTCAGCATAGGGCATCTGCTTTAGGCCTCTGATTCTTTTAGTGAGGTGTTTCTGCGGCCTTTCCAGTTGTTGCAGATGTCTTCTGAGGTAGATACCAAATGGGACATTGTACTCTATGATGGGTCTAATGAGGGATGAGTACAGTGGGACAATGACCTCCTTTTTTCTGGATGAAAAGTTCTTAGTGATGAGGCGTGCCACATAGAAGGATTTCCTGACTGTTGTGATGATGTGGTTATCGAAGGTGAGACCACTGTCCACCTGTGCTCCTAAGTCTCTTATCACACATGGAGTAACTCTAGGAAATCATTCTGTTTAACCAATCTGGAGGTATATTTATCTAATAAATACTGATACTCCCCCTCCTCCTTTAGTTTTCACATATTCATTTTGTGGTCTGAATGTGTGGAAGGCATTAAGTCCCAGTATGGCTACTGTGCACGCCATTGTCTTGAAACAGGTCTCTGTGACTGCACATATGTCTACATCTTCCAAGCTAAGGAGTGTTTCCAGTGAGTGCAGATTCAGATTTAGACACCTAGAGTTTAGCAGCATAAACTTAAGGTTGTTTTCTGAGGATATTTTTAAATCAGGAATTTTATTTTTCGTGACATTGACTAAAAATGTGCACTATGGGGGAGGTAAGAGCATTAGCCAGTAGCTGGTGCAAGAGGTGAAGTGTGTGAGCTGACACCTGCTTAGTATCCGATATACTGATTTGTGAGAGAGAGACCCTAGATTGTAAATTCTTAATATAGACGCATCTCTCACATATTGAATTTGTGTGAATCAGGAGAAGTGGGTTGTCAGTGTACATGAGGCAATTGCTACATTGTCTTGGGATGCCCTTGTCGACCAGGTTGGCTGCAGAAAATGTAAGAAATTATCCATTCATGATGCTAGGTGAACTAGTGCAGTCAGTAACAGGGAGGGGGACTAGAAGGACCAAGTATGGCTAAGGGACAAGAAAAAGTTCTAAACTGTGAGGGGCTTAATGAGTAAGACTTGTGGAGGAACATAGGAGGCTCAGCTGAGTGTCTAACTGGACAGCGATGCACAACAGCAAGAAGCCTCTGATGGAGCACAAGCAGCTGACAAAGGGAAATTTATCTAAAAGTTTGCATCTATAACCACCACAGGTATCCTCCACTACGTCGAATACATGGTAATGTGGGTGGTGCGCACCACGTAAACCCAAGCTAACATGAGCAACAAGTAGCAATGAAAAACTGATTTCAAACACTCTAACCAGCAGTAGCATACTAGACTGGACCCTGGACTAACAATTACCACTCAGAAATGTCCTGGATCAGTGCTCAGAAACTGTAAAGACAGACTGGGTCCATCAAATCTGAACTAAGTCTATGGTAGGCTAAAAGTGCAGGAAACAGCAAAAATATAGTAAAATACAGTTCAAAAATAACAGTACACAGTAAAACACAATGCAAGAAGTGCAGATCAAGTAAAAATGATACTTATTTTTCAGTAACAAGCAAGATGCTTCAGATAACACAGGAGATTGATTGGTTAATTTAGAGGTTAGCAGCAAGCAAAAGGAAAACCCAAGATTGAGACATATTCCAGCATTCCCCAATTCAAATGCATCCATGGCTGCACACTTCTGCCACAAGGGTGCAGGGGGACCTTAATGTAAGATGGCTGGTTTTAGTGCTCAAATGATACCAAACAGTCCAGATTCAGCAAGCCTGAATCTAGTCTATGCTATAAAATACAGAAGTACTAGAAATTCAAGTGCAGAAAATCGAAGTCATAACAGCAAAAATAGTTTAAATAAACTAGTAATTCAGTAGAATACTAACACAAAAGTATAGGCCACAAACATTCTTAATGTGAAATAACTGGTTTTGAACCCAAATGCTTAAACCAGAACAAAGACACTTTCAGAATGACAGACACAATAAACCTTCAGCAACTGCCAGCTTAGAAGAGAATAGGTTATCCTCTCCTGCCACAATAGTGCAGACCACAAATCTTCCTAAGGTAAAATAACTGGTTTGGAACCCAAGTGCTTAAACTAGACAAAGACACTTAGAACAACCACAATAAGCCTTCACCAGCAATTCCCAGATCAGAAGGGCAGAGGCTACTCTCTCATCTCACAAAAGTGTAGACCAAAAACCTTCTTAATGTAAAATACCTGACCTGAAGCCCAAGTGCTTAAACCAAAATTAAGAGTTTTAGAATAACAGTTACAATTTAATCAGACTACTAACAAGCAGTAATAAATGCAGCAGAATACTACAACTGAACACTTTTAAGAAGAAGCAGCAAAAGCAAAATAAAGTAATAAAGTCTGAAGAAACACAAATACAGTAAAAGCAGATGAATAAAGTGCATTTTTTTTAAGTTAAATGGGAAGGTAGGATGCAGAAGATATTTCATGGTTAAGAAACTAATGGGGGGGTCTTGCAAACTGATTTCTCTGCACTCAGTAGAAAGAGCTGATGAGATGGGACTGGGGGGAGTGTTGAAAATAATTTTTATAGTTGGGGTGGGCAACTCAAAAGCCACCAAGTTTAAGAATACAACAGTTGCAGATAGAGATCAGCAATATTCAGGCAGAGCAAGCCAAACAAACACTTCAGCTAACAATGTTCCCAAGGATCTAGGCTTTACAAATTTTCCATATGGTATTGAGCCAGGGTCTTTTTTACAGCAGGAACTTAAAGTGTTTGACAAGTGTGGCTTCAAGATCATGAGGCTTCTTATTAATGACAGCTAGATTCAAAGTTAAACAGCAACGTGATTTACTGTTTGAAGCAAATCAGCCACAGTATCACAAAGTGTTTCATAGGGTGAATAAGTCTGTCAACATTAATAAAAATAGGAAATTTAGAAGATATTTAGAGATGAAAGGGATTACCACAACATTTGGCTTATCCTTTACCCAAAATAAAAGACAGTTCATGGCCCTATTTTGATGGGGAAAATAACCATATGGAAACTTCTAATAGAATTTTTTAGATTCAGACCCCATACCACCTATGAGCCATTCAGAGAGGCTGGCCCAACTGAATGGCACAGTTTGACATGGGGTATAACAATGCAATGCACAAGTCACACCAATAAGGGGCAGGCAGGAGGAGGAAAGCTTGGAACTAAGTTTTTTTCATGAAATGTTAGATGTCGACCATATGCCACTCGTAAATTATGTTTTTCTCTTGGATTTTAATTTCAATGAATCTACTTTAAAAGGGTTTAACAATGTTAATACAAATGATGTTATTATCCATAAGGGATTCAAGAGTTTTAGTTATGGTGACCTTGAAATGAATTAACTTTTTGTGTTATTTAAGGGATTTACCTTTGATACATGCACTGCTACTGATATAAGGGACATTCTTTTGAACTTTATGTTAGATACTTAAATCTCTGTCTTTTGCATTCTTTAGGTAAGTCTAGCACTAGGGCAACTCATGGATCTGTTATAGGTAATAATCTTACTAGGAAGAATACCATAAATCCACCTTTATATCCCTTGTTATCTGCCTTGGAAAAAGTATGTGTTTAAGATATCAGTGATTTTTTTCCAAATCTAATAAGGTCCATAGGCACAATTTAACTAAATAAGAATACAATCACTTGAAAGAACAGTCAAAATAGGCATGTAACAGTTAAGAAACCTGACTTTGAGGAAAGTGATTTTTTTTCTTGGAAGAATTAATTACAAGCTTAAATTCATATCACAGCATGATTGTACTAGTAAGGGAGTAGTGTTGTTTAGTATACTGTGACTCGTTTCTGCTTTTATATAGGTAAAACTGAACATCAATTCATAAACAAAATCAGGAACACTACCATGATATCAAAACAAAAAAAAAAGACTTAAATGCTCTTTTAAAATTAAGGTAGTTTGCATTAATAAAATATATTATTTTATGGCAATAGAACAAGTGTTGCAGAATCCCAGGGGTGGTCCTTGGCAATATACTATGTGGCATTTGAATTTGAATGCTATTGAACATCCAGGTTTAAATAACGTTTCCCTTAGCAGCATGTTAAAATTGCTTGCTGCTAAGTTACATGGTGTGACTTGGCTAAAATAAATGTTTTATTGAGCTTTTATTGTTGTTTTTAAAAAGTAAATTCTTATTTCTCATTTATATTTTATACTTTTTTACTCACATTTATATTCACACATACTATCTTTATACACAGAAGATTTTCAAGTTAATCAAATTTTTAGGGAATTATTATGTTAATTATTTGATTAGCGAATGATGATTGGACTGTGGCTTAATTAATTAATATGTATAAAATGTTTTTTTTTCTTTGTTCATTAGTTGTGAAGAAGTCCGTAGGGACAACATTGCTAAACTATTCATATTGCATAAAAGTTTTATATCCAGTATCTTGTCTCCACTAGTGTATCTCTTTTACTGGGACTGAAATATATTTCCTTTTAAACCCAACTGCAGTGCTTCTTAGGATGAGTGATGATATTAAAGCATTATACACATTCCCATAAACAACAGCTACATAGTATGGTTGGTACATGATCTAAATGTATTGTGATTAAAAAAAATGAATGACAATGGACTGTGGACACTAGACCACTCCAATTATAAAGGAGCTTGCAGCACCACTGTAATTAGTGTACTAACCACTGGTACCAGAGTACTGAAGATGTCTGCAAGCTTCTGTAGAATAACAAGTCAAAGGCAGTGCTGTTAAGTCCTTTAGGAGGCAGGAGAGGATAGTATGAGTCTCTATATACTTATTTCATTTATTTCTTGCATTTGTTTTCACAGGACTTAAGCTGGTTGAATCACCCTTTTTCGTCATAAAATAGCCCTAATAGACAAACACTGTCATTTAAAAATAAAGTTCACCTACCTAGCTAATTAAAGCATATACTTGATGATGGGCATGGTTAATAACTGCAATTAGAAAATTGATCAAAGACATCTTTGGAATACCACAGTTTGTGTTTAAACCCATGAAATTGTGGTGCAGATCTGTATTAAGTGGTGATTAAAACATAATAACTATGAGGAATAATAAAATGACAGCTATACAGCTTATATGACATATAATAAACATTTCTATCACTAAAACATTTTACTAAGATATTTTTAGTTGTAAAAATATTTTATAGTGATGTCTGTTAACTACTCTGACCAGTATGCCAAATATGTTTTTGCAGAACTGATGAACTGGCATGTGACACATTTCTGTCTGAACAGGGAATAGCATGACACCATCTTTCTAAAGAGTGCTGTAATAATGAGGGCATGATCTAAGTTACTTTGTTTAAGGGACAGTAGGTAATGGTCCCATGCCCATGGAAGGAGCACCAATTCCTCCTAGGTATCAGCTGCAGCTACCATTTTGCAAAGCCCACCATCTGCATATGATACTGTAATGCAGAACAATCCCTCACCAAGGTAATCCACACAATATCCAAGGCTTCTCCATCCTCTCCACAGTCAGCACAAGAATGTGTTATGTGACTGTGTGCTGTCCCCATATACAATATGGGTGGGTACCTCTGTAGCACCACAATTTCACACGTCTGTGGTCTAGGTTTTGTTACCACAACTGTGAGTGCCATATCTGATGGGAAGTACAGATGTCTGGACACACTTCCATATGTCTCAGTCATATAAACATTTGCACATTGATGCCTCTGTACGGGTCTGTTCTAGGCAAAATGCCTTTGTAGGCTATTTTAAGCCTAACCAGTTTCTTTTTTTTGCACACTGTATAACCTATCCCATTTGCTTTATTGATTTTATAGATTGGCCTTACCCATCCCATGGTTAATAATTATATATTACCCCTAATGAGAATAATTGGGATCATACCATAAATAATTTGAGGGGACACATGCATGGCATAAGGTATTTAGGAGCCACCTGTGTCCATTAGTAGTACATGGGGCAGTTCTGTGGATGACGTTTCTGTTTCCCATCCATAGATCGATCCCTGACAGTTACCAAAAATATTGCAGGAGTGCAACAACTACATTAGGTAGAGAAGGAGGGGAGAACTAGGTGATTAATGTCTGACATCCAGCATTTGTAATAAATTCCATTTCAGTGTTTAAAGGGGTCTTGCTAAAGAAGGAGATGGTGCTATATATCATGCTAATATACGCTGCTTACTGAAGGAGGAATTCTAATCACATCAGTTAGTACTTCTATCTGTGAATCACTAATTTTGTAATCTCTAGTTGTTCATATCTAGCTGTATAAGTAATGCACACACCGTTGACCACAAGGCATGCAACGTCTATGCTCATCAATCAGGGCAGGGAATGCAAATAATACCATGGCCAACACTACATTGTGTGACACATGAATCATAAACACGCACAGTCTGTATACGCATCTATCATATTAAACCTCGAGTGGACCAAGTGAGTGTTCATGGCTGCTTTATCTTAAGTGACCTGCAGGGTTGCTGCTTGGTGTGCCAGGAACAGAAGGATTTTTCTTTTCTTCCCTCACAGTGATCTTGTGGAGTGCCTGACTGTATGGTATGATGGCTCATTTAAAATGTCTGATGCCTAGTTTGAGTTGGAACAAATACTATCTGATGTCATGGGCATCATCCATACACTTGGACAATACAGACAGTATATGATGACCTGAAGAAGAACTGCTCTGATCAGTGAGTGGCTGCAATCAAAGATGCACTGTAAGTATTTTTGTTCCATTTATCTTCCACTCTAACATGTTGCCCACTTTTGCTTACCGGTACTTAACTCATTAGAGCGGGGTATGCCTCCAGACATTTTTGTAGTTACCTCCTACTGATGCCTCTAGGCATGAAATATTGCTTTCCCGTATTTGCATTAATAATTCCAAAACCATACTACATACAAGGTATCAGAAGATTTCACCTTAAATTACACACGATGGCAAATGCAACTGTATTGATGCTTGACCTCACTGTAATGCAGCTAAAGAAATATTGAATATTATTTGTATACCGTTTATTTGCCTTGTATTCATTTTCATATTTCTCTAAATATCTCGACATTCAGTAACACAGACAGAACTGCATAGCCTATTATGAAAGCCCACAGCTATATGAAGAAAGTCCTGCTGGCAGTATGTGTCTTAATGGTTACTGACATATCATAAGCTGTTTATAAAATATTATGAAGTTAACATTCACTGCCTTGATTTTATCTTATAAAAATTATAAGCATTGAGCTGAATGAATGCCACTACTGTAAATATTAATTTATTTCTAGTTTGTCATTTACAGTTTTCTAGTAGCAGTTATAGCTTCAGAGATATGGACATTTGTTTGAACTGGAAGGTGATAACTTTATTTTTTTAAAGGCTCAAGCCTCACCCACTGGAAGTTAAAAGTACACACTCAAAAAAGCTGTACTAGAGGGAATGAGCTAAATTATTTTCCATATTAGAAGAACAAACTAAATATGTCTGATTGCCACATAAAGCAGTCCCATCTATCCAGACAATGGGATGTGTGTACGTGTTGTGTAACCTTCCACTGTCACTAGAGTGCTGTTCATTGTCATATGCTCCCTATCATTCTCTTCCCATTTGGCCTCCCATGTGCAGGTCCAGTTGAAGCAGGGGAGGTAGACCACCTGTGTTCACATCAGTATCTGCCAGCTGATACAGCTTCAGGATCACAGGTACCCTCCATGTCTGCTTCTCAGGATGGAGGCAAAATATCCTCTGCTGGAGACAACACATCCTGCTATTTCAGCACCTTGAGGGGTATCTTCTTCAGAAAATAAATGGGGGTTGTCATCCTGATAATATGGTGACAGGTGCTGGGGCTGCTGGCTACTTAGATGCTCAGGTACCCAGACAATCACATTGGGAACTTGGAATGCATCTTTTTTTTTCTCCCTGACCTTAACCTGCCTCCAGCTCCCCTCTTCATTCAGTGGGTCTAACAGACCTTCTTTAGCCTCCACCGGTCTCAACCTGAACCATGAAACAGCAAAATAGGCCAACACTAAGGTGAACTGAGTCCACAGTAAAACAAAGCAGGACTCAGGAAATGATGGTTCAACTTGGACCATGCCATGGGCTGGTGAGGAGGACAAGGACACTAGTACAGCATCATTCTACTGCCAAGGAATGTCATCTATCCCTCCATCCCCATGGCAGCCTTGCATGCACCACAACTGTTGTCTTCAGAAGGTACATGTGAACTTGTATTCATGTGCAATCATACAACCAAGTGGTGTACTGATTGCAGCAAAGTGCTCCCCAGGATCTTACTGCTACTGCCTAGCCTACCTCCCCCTCCCTATGGCTGCTAAACTGACATTTGCCACACACTCCCATCTTCTCCCATGTGCCCCACCCCCCCCATGCCGTGCACTACGAGTAGTCAAATACAGGTTATCACTTGTCTGGTTTCCCAACTAGTAGGCCTAGATGATCAAATGGGCCATATCAGCAGCAACTTAGGTGTGTGATGCCAAGGAATGCTGCCCTTAGGTCCAGGCTGGAAGTCAGCCATGCCAGCAGCACACCCTGATCACTTCAAAGTGTTACATTCAATACGCTGATGATTTGACAATAATCACATCCTCTACCAGTGTCTCAGATCTCCTAAAATCAACACAAGATGCACTTACTTCCACCAAATCCTGGCTTAATGAGGCTCAACTGCTACTCAATCCCAAAAAAAAAAAATCAAAACTTTTAATTTTCTTATCCAAACCTCTTAACTGTAGACTTTAAAATATTCTCACAAAACAGTACAGAACTTGAAATTGTAAAAACATCAAAACTTCTCGGCATCACAATTGATGATAAACTCTCTTTTGAAAATCATATACTCAGTGCTATCAAAAAGATCTGTTTTAAACTTGGTAAGCTATATAGGCAAAAACTCTACTTGGACAAGTCCATGAAGTTAAAGTTAGCAAACAGTCTGCTTCTCCCTTCCCTACTGTATGGTGGTCCCATTTTCACTAACCAAAATACAACTCTCATGAATAAACAGCAGTTGTGCTATTATAAAATAGCTAAGTTTGTCTCTAACATGCCAACTGGCACACATCACTGCCTGACCATTAAAACTTTAAACTGGTTTAAATTCCCTTAGTACCTTTACTATACCCAACTTACTCTTACCCACAAATTGCTATATAACCCAAATTACTGCCCATCCCTTCAAACAATAATACAAACATACACCCCAACTCGAAATCTCAGGTCCTCTAACAAACAGCTCCTAACAGTAACTAAACCCAACAAAAAAGCTGGACATTGCCTCGATTTCCATGCTGTTGCTAAACTATGGAATGCACTCCCCCACACTATCACCCAACTAGACTCTATAATAGCATTCAAATTAGCACTGAAAGAACACTATCTCAATTGAATCATACACCAGTGCACTGTATGAACGCATACATAAATGCATGGAAATAGCCATACCCAACAGAACCAAGACACTCTGCTCCAAAAAAAGGAATCCAATGTGGTGGTCCCCTGCCATTAATAAACTCTACAACAGAAGGAAGAAACTGTTGCAGAAAAAAGGTGAAGTCCCAAGACTGGAAAAACTCCCTTATTCCGTTACTCCATTGGGATGCCAAACCTCTGAAGCCAGCTATTAAGTCAGAATTGCAGCAGACACTAAAAACAACCATAGAGCCTTCTATAGTTATATCAAGAATCTCCATGGCAATACCCAGGTTTTCTCTGAGTTACTACACAATGTTATCTCCTATACTGAGCCAACAGATATTGTCAACATACTGGCTGACAGATTCAGTGCCAACTTTACCCCTCTCTCCCCCCTAAAGGACCAATCACAATACTGGAGGAATGCCAGGCGCCCAGTATTACTGCAGCACAGGTTAAAGCTGCAGTGTCCAAGGCAAAGAATACAGCTTCCATGGGACCCGACAATTACCTTGAATGTGTTATACATGAACTACAAAGTGAACTGGCACCACATCTGTCTGCCCTGTTCAATCACTGCCTCAACACAGGCTTTGTCCCTACTGAATAGCGCACTGCTACAGTCATTCCTCTCCATAAAAAGGGAGAGATTACACACCCTGGGAATTATCGCCCCATTACCCTGATGAGTCTGATATGCAAGGCTATGGAGCACATCATCATGGACCTAATTAACAAGTATATAGGAAGGTAGATCATGCATGCTCAACCTGGTTGACTTCTTTGAGTCAGTCACCAGAGCAGTGGATAAGGGCAAGGTAGTTCATGCAGCCTACCTCGATCTGGCCAAGGCCTTTTATACCATTCCCCAGTCAGGAATTATTGATAAACTCACCAAACCAGGCATCAACACCTAACTCACTAGGTGGGTTGCAAATTGGCTCACAGATAGAACCCACAGTGTGAAAGTAGTGGACTCCAAGTCAGACTGCCGACCAGTCATGAGTGGAGTCCCACAGGGATCATTCCTGGGTCCTCTCCTGTTTGGCATCTACTTCTCTGAAGTCCAGGCCAATTCAGAGGGAGCCTGGCTGACCATGTTCACAGACGACTGCAAGCTGGGAGTCATTATTAACTCCCCAAGTGATGTAGACATCCTACAGAAAGGGCTCACAGATACCGATGACTGGTGTCAAAACCATGGTCTTAAGCTTAATGCCAAAAAATGCATCGTCATCCACTTTAGGAAAAACTCAGTTCCCACTAATTACCACATAGATGGGAGCCCACTGAACACTGAAGACCTTATAAGAGATCTGGGGACACAGGTTGACAGCAGCCTCTCCTTCGATCACCACATTGCCACTCTGGTCAGAAAGTCCTTCTATGTGACACATCTCATTACCAAGGGATTTGCATCCAGGAAGAAAGAGGTCATCATCTCTCTCTCTACTCTTCCCTCATTAGGACAATCATCGAGTATAATGCCCCATTTGGCATGTACCTCACTAGACACATGCAACAGCTGGAAAGGCCACGTACCTCATAAAGGGGATCCTAGACCATAAACACATGTCCTACACAGACAGACTCAAAAAACTCCAGCTATTCTCTGTCTCATATTGTCTGCTAAGAGGCAATCTCTGCTTGACTTACAAAGCCATGTCTGATCAAGTCTGTTAGAAATACTACATCTAAAGAAATCCAAATCCTTACACACCACATGCTCCAGAGACCTCAACCTCATTACCACAATCAATAGAACATGTTGGAGGGACAGGTTCATAACCCAGAGACTGCCCATGCTCTGGAATAGACTTCCCATACATGTCAAGCAGAGTACCTCACTGGCCATCTTTAAGAGAGATCTTGATGAGTGGATGGGAAATAGAAAGTTCACCCCGGGGATCACTGCAGTGGCTGTACATGACAGAGGCACTGGGAACTAATGTCGGGCAGCACGATGCCAGGGCACTTCTATGGGCTAGGCTTGTAAAGGCTCCAGGGCCATTAGCCTAGTACACACCTATGAACCTATGAATAACTATAGCTGTCCCTGTAATCATGTGAGTAAACAACATTAAAGATATCTTTGGCCACCACATGCTACAAATACCTTACAACCTGTCTATGGCTACCACAAGCTACAAATACCTTACAACCTGCCTATGGCTACCACACGCTACAAATACCTTACGACCTTGCCTATGGCTACCACACGCTACAAATACCTTACAACCTTAAAAACATCTGCCAATAATTCTCTATCTTGTCTTCTCTTTACTTGTTCTTCTATTTCTGTACAATCTTTCTCTGTTTTTCTTTCTTCTATACAATATAACGTATACATTTCCAATCTGATTTCTGTGTTTGTATAAATAGAATTTACTTAAACCTTGATCACTGGATTGTACTTAATTTTTGTGTTTCCTCTGCTGCAGCTCTTCTGTAACTCTGATCCAGTTGTATTATGTATAAAATAATCTTGACTATCCCAAGCTGATGCTATGTAAAATCTCTGTATTGTTTGGAGCTTTTCTCCCCAAGCCTCCACTGAAAATGAGTCCGATGACCCAGTAGATTTTCCTGGTCAACAAATGTCAATAAATAACTAAATAAATAAATACCTGTCCCTTCAGTGTCACTGCCTGTGCTTTACTTATTGGCAAGCACTTCCCATCATCAATTATCTACTCTTTGTCTGTGTGTGCATCCACTGTCCATTCCACCTTTTGTTTGTACACCATCCCTGTCTATGATCTGTGTTTGCCTGTCCTTCTATGCCACCCAGAGCCACCCTATATTTCCTTTCCCCATCCAACTCTATTAACAATGAAAAGTGGATGCATCCCAATGAAAAAAAAATCCCCTCTTTTCTCCTGCCTTTTATTCCATACTGCTTACCCTTATGTTTGACCGTCTTCTTGCTGTACTCCTCTTTCAGTCTTCCTTGTCTATCCTTTTTCATTTGCATTTATATGCTGAGTAGACTGGCCACTGCAGTGTGTGCATCCACAATACTGTTCCTTTTAAGAGCTGTACTGTGATGTACTGCTCTACCTGTTTTGTTGTCCTGCGGGCACCTGCTAGCAAATGACACAAGTTCAGAACTACTTAATTTATAGTGTGCCAGCTTCATTATGATGTCATACTCATTGCCTGCTTAAGTCATAGTAGCCTGTTCCTCCAATATATTGAATTTATGCTGCGCTGTCTGTTACTACAACTCATCTGTCTTATGTGGCTTTTCTATAGATATATTTGTGGCATCCCTTGCCAGTTAATCCGTAATAGCTTTCTGATACATTGCACAGTGAAGCACCTTGATATTAAATGCTGTGTACCTTAGCAGATACGTGACTGCCCTCTATGAATTGCATCTCCTGTCTTAGCAGAGTACAGATTGCACAGTGCTAACTAGAAAAAAATACAATAATGTTAACCTCAGGTACTGCAAAATGACCATAAATAAGCAAGGTCCCTAGTTCTTTTGTTCTTTAAAGAAGCTGTCAGAGGACTATGTAACCAAACTATCATATCTCAATATATTGTATCATTTCTTATCCTGCTCCACTTTCAGATTTCAGTCTGAATTTGCTTGTGATTCATTAACAAAACAACTTCTGAGGATCTATCAGTGCATGAGCCAGATTTCCAAGGACCATCTGAGACAACCCATCTCGTTCTTGTGCAACATCCGCCCTTTGAGAAAACAGTTGATTTTCATAATTTTTCAATTTATTGTGGTAATTGTCCACAACTCTACCCACTCTGTCCTACCTCCCTACAAGGACAGCTCCCTTATCTAGTTCTCTTTCATAAAGATTTAAGCAAAGTATTCATTTAACACCTCAGGGGGGAGTGGTGGTGATGCTGCGGTAGCGTTGTCGCCTCACAGTAAGATGTTGTCCTGTTTGATTCTCAGTGTCTTCTGTGTGAAGACATGCATGAATGGACTCGGCACATAAAAATCTACTGCCAATCATTAGCGGACCGGAGTTCTGCTGTGGCGACCCCTAACCGGGAAAAGCCAAAAGACACAACATTCATTTAATATCTCAGCTTATTTCTCATTTTCCATGATGTACTTCCAATCATTGCTCAGCCTTGCCTAGTCTGTCTTTCCTTTGTTTTTTTTTTTTGCTATATATTTAAAGAATCCTTTGTTTCCCAATTAACTTCTTTTATCAGTACCCTTTCAACTTATGTTTTTGCTGCCCGCACCTCCTCTGATCTCTTATTGCATGTCTCCTTGTTTTGTGTATTTTCTCCTCTTAACCATGTCTTGTGTGACCGGTCTTTTGCCATAACCACTAGACTCACCTTCCAGTATAGTCACACTGGCCTTTCCTTCATTTTGCCTCTGAATAAAAAGGTTTTCTCCCTTAACATCATTCTTCCGATCCAATGTCCCAGCCCACATCCTCACTTGGCCTGCTGGCTGATCTTCCCTGACCCCCCTGAATTACTTCAGTATTACTGGGGAATATCATGGGTCCTAAGGGCATTCTGGGGTCTTGGCTGTATTTGCAACAATCCATCAAAGGTTTTGTTTCTTTATATGCCCTACCCACTCCCTTCTGCACCCTCCAAACACTTTGACTACACCTGAGGGTGAATCCCATCTTTGGGCCACGCTTTCCCTTAGGAAGCTTCAATGTATACCCTTCCACCCAGGATGGACACACCAATTCCTCCCTACCACTTCATCAGTTGCCTGAGCTGCTAGCTAAATCTTGGTTGTCTGGATGATACTCAGGGCTTTATCTCTAAATGCCACCATGGAAGCTATCTTTTGGCCTTTTTCACTTTTCTTCACATCTCAGTCATTGACACATTCCCAGAGATCATTTATATCCTCAATTTGATCCTGTGAGGTTCTTCCACACAGTCTCATTAAATCCATCACTATCATTATCCTTGTGTTCTTCCTGTCTCTCTCCATCTGATGATGCCTTTAACTGAACAACACTGATGTTCCCACCACTTTGATTATGAGTAGAGCTGAAATATTAGTTCTTATAGTACATTCCTGGCCCAGATGGGTGAACTTTTCATGGTTCAAGACTTCAGTTAACTCCAACTTCAGTGTTCTGGAACACAAAATGACACAACCTGTTCCTGGATAATTCAGATCTCCCATCAGTATATTGTCCGTCCTCATATGCCACTCATCTATTCCTCCTCTGATCTCTCATTTTTTTTCCATGTGAATGCTTAGGTCCTGAAACTTTGCACAGATTAGATAGATAGAAAGATAGATTAGATAGATAGATAGATAGATAGATAGATAGATAGATAGATAGATAGATAAAACAGATGTAGAGGGAATACTAGTGTATCTGCCAAGTTGTTGGCCCAGTCTGCTTTCCTGATCCCTTCATGGGATGGTGTTTCAATTCCTTTCTAACCTCACATTTGATATTTTCTTTTATGTAGATTGCTAGTCCATCTCCAACCATCCCTTTTTTTGTCACACTTGACCAAATTCTATACACACCTCCATATCCCCAGTACCTTTTATTGTAATTTTACCCATAGTAATTATTTACATTTGTATTTATTTTAACTTAATTTTAATACAACCTTTTTATATATTTAGTGTCCTTTCATTAATTCTTTCTACAGCTGAGTAGTTACCATCCTTGTCTTAATCTATAGATCCCCCTTCCCCTTTTACCCGACATTAAAGGTACACAGTCATTGAGCTGAACCTTTCTAATTCATCTCAGCGTAGCACTGTCCCTTCCCAGTTTGGGCAGACCTATCCCTGGCATACAACCTCTCTCTCTCTCTCCATCTTAGGTCTCTCATCTTTCTACCAACCTAAAGTTCCTATCCCTTGTCTGTTGCAACAGACAGTAACTTCATTTCCTAATTCTTTCCCTCATCAGCGCAGAGGCTGCCGAAAAGTACAATTTTTGTACTTAACTTGTAATAGCATCAGTCTCCTACCACCTCAGACAGATCACCAGTTCCTAAACACACCACAACATCCTTGTTGGTGACCCCTTTTGTTGCCTGCTCCCACATTTTCTTAAATTTGAGTGATGATACTAGTTTCATTAAAAAATAGTCTCCATCTCTTGTGCCAAAACCTTTAATTCTCCTTACAACCAAGTCTTTATTAAAAATAAAAATCTCACCATGGTGATTATTACCACCTTTACTTCTTGCCCTGGACAACTATACCTCTTATCTGCAGCCTTTCAAACACTTTTTCCATTACCACCAGCCTTCATCATTGCCTGGACTGGTTGCCTCAATCCCTGAGAATCACTACAAACTAGTTTCCATTTCCCATGCCAAAATCTTAAATTCTCTTTACAACCATTGGATTGCACACTTTCATCCTTCCCTTATTCTGCATTGTGCAACTTATCTTTCCTACTTATTGTCTGCACAATAACCTTGCATTTTTGTTCTTAGCCACACTGTACACTTTCACTCTTCATCCTGTTCTTGCTGTATGACTTGTCTTGCTTTTCTGTTGTCTGGACAGGGCAATAGGCGTGACAAGAAAGCTTTGGGAGGTGCAGTGGTTAAAGTCGCCTCATAGCAAGAAGTTCTTGGGTTCGATTCGAGTCTGCATGTCCTCCCTGTGTTTACGTGGGTTTCCTCTGGGTACTCTGGTTTCCTCCCCATACCTCTCAACCTCTTAGAGCAAAAAATCTGGACAAAGCCTAAAATGATGGGAGGACAAATAGGGACAGATTTTAAATATTGCTCTTACAAACTTAGAAAGTTGATAGAATAATAGGTTTTGCATTAGCATGAATTTTCTGAAGGATGTGAAGTCTTAAACTCAAATGTTTGTCATTATTCAATGACTTCAATCCTCAGCTATTTGCCAGAAAAGTACAGATTTTAGAAGGAACACACCGAAATTATGAGGCAAAAATCTGAACATTCTGCGAAAATCTGTACAGTTGAGAGATAGAATCCTCCCACATTCCAAAGACATGCGTCTGCAGCATTTCTCCCTGGGCCTCCAGTGAAAATAGGCTCTGTCCTAGTTGGACTTACCCATTCAACAAATGTTAAATAAATAAAATAAATAAATGTTTTAACCATATCTTTATAAGTAGAATTTGCATATTCAGCCATGGAAATGTTGGAATAATCTATCAGCTCAATATGAAACTTCATATGTATTGAATTTGCTATGCATTGGTCAAATGACAAATAGTCTACAATATGCTTATGGAATATGTTTTGCAGAAAGCAGAAATAAAATATTAAAAAGCTATGTGTATCCTTGAAAACATGAGAGAGAACACCATTTTCAAAACAATTTATTTTTCAAAATATGTGAAGATGTGCTATGAGAGGAAAACAAAGAAAATGAGGCAGAGAAAGAACAAAATGAATAGAAACATGCAGAGAGAAACAGAGACACATTAAAGACAGTGAAAGAGGAGATAAACACATGTAAATATTTGCCAGAAATTATATTTTTTGTTAAACACTTCATATAAGTATACAGCTCAAAATGGATATTAAAGTAATTATAGTCATGAGAATACTGTCTTTGCAATTGTTTTATGGTATACTTTCATCTAAATGGACTGTTTAAAAATCTGCATTTTAAAGCAATTTTTGTGCAATCTTCATACATCAGTTAATTTATTTTATACACACAGCCACAATAACAATTTGTCTTTTATCCAAATAAAGACTTTTCATTATGAAAGTCTAAAATGTGTTCATAAACATCTTAATTTAATTCTTTTCTGAAACACTGCATAATACAACTATGAAAAGTAATGATGGTTGATGCTTCCCATTGAAAGTATTTTGTGTCACTTCTTACTGCTGTGAAATAAATTACTGTACATCAAAAGATTATAGCACACTATTATTTGTCTTAGTATTGTCTATGTTCCTTTTGTAAATTGCAGTTTAAATGATGCACTTTTCTTTAAATAGCGTTCCTTAATTTCCACACAAATTTTAAGCTATTTGAATGTCAAATTGTGTTTTTATTTGTTTTTAAAGAGGCAAAGAAAAGAAAATTCCCACATAACTGTCTGCATTGGTCACCCATCTTCACAAAAGACTTCAGTGATAATCTTTTAGTGTTGAGTAGCCTGTTTTCTGGCTTTCAGCAAACACTGATGACTAAATAGCAGCATTTATGCAGTAAAAACAAAATGGCTATAACTTTTTCAGGTTTTCAAAATGAAATTTTCCACACCATTTACATATCTAAACATAATAAGGAGTTGTGTGCATTTATCTAGTAGCTGCTAGGTTAAACTCCATTGCACTTGGTTACTTAAGAACATAGAAATACGAATTACCTTAAACTTTTTGGTGTACTCGACACATCACCAACTTAGTTTTCCTTAAATGTCAGGTGCCTGAGACTCGAGATATTGTGGAACAGTGTGCTGATCACAGCTGGTGTGATTTCTAAGTGTGCATCAGCAGTGATTCATTTATTTTAAAACAGTTCTCCCTTTGTTTGTGCAGCTGTGACTTTGTTATGTATGTTTGGGAGGAGGTCTTGCACCTAAAAAAAAAAAAAAAAACACAGTTTAGCATTTTGCCCTTGTGTGTTTTGGGGCCTTAGTTTTCCTTGTTATAACACACTGGGTTTTTGGCATTTGGGAATCAGTAGTACACAAGTATGGAAGACAAACTCCCCCACAGAGATTTCCACACACTCTCTGCTTGCTGTTCCTGAGTCCAGAGTATGACATACCCAACTATCTCCAATGTGTTTACTTTAATTCACTTTTGATGAAACTTGGGGCAGAGTGCTTCCAGAAGTACTTAGAGCAGCGTTCTAGTGGCTAAATAGGTAGCATACCTTATTTGATATTGTGGAAGATCCAAACGTTGTGTGTTCTATTCCCACATCTTATGCTTGTATTTAATTATTTTTAATTATATAAGGCAAAATGTTGAACTGTGTTTACATGTTTTAAAAAGTCATGCTACTAGGTAAGTGTAGCACTTTTGCTATATAAGAGTTGTCTTTGTTTAGTGACGCGTATCTTAATATAAGCTTATGTTTCCTAGCTATAGAACTAATTTTCATGTATATAATTTTTTTAGTGTTTCTTTACAGTGCATGGACACTCAATGTCTGCTTAAAGTAGCGCTGTAATTAATTTTTGTGCCATATAGGTTCATAGGTTCATAGACTAGTACTAAGCTAACTGCCCTTGCGAGCCATTTTAAGCCTAGCCAATTATCCCTTCTGAGACTCAAACCCTGCACCTTGTGTTTGTAAGGCAAACACCTTAACCATTAGGCCACCCTCCCTCCCTGGTACAGATTTCAGTCCCATATGGATGTCTATTTGTAGGAAAGGAAAGGAATCTTCATAGCAACATTTGAAGGTTTTGATCTCTGGTCTCCATAGCTAGAGGTGAAACTAGCAATCAATACATTAATCTAATCAGAAGGTGTGCCATTTAGTATAGTTAATACATTTAACTGTCACTATGGCTTAAGTGTTCTGAAAATTCTGCAGAACTAAAATATGAACACATTATAAACAAGCATTCTGAAAATCTCTAATAGGATCATAGGAAGTTCCTACGCTAATGGTCCTAGGGCCCTTACAAGCCTAGACAAGTTTTACCCTCATTTCCATGATCAGCACCTAATGCCCATGTCCAAGAGGGACACAGGTGGAACCCCCGGGTTGAATTTACAGTTACCCATCCAATTGTCCAGATGTGTGTGAAGAGAACCAATGAGGAGCTCTGTTTGACATGAAGTGAGAGTCTGTTCCAAAGGTGTGGTAACCTCTGGGAGACAAATCTGTCCCTCCAGCAGGTTCTATAATGTCACATACCAGGTTAAGGTCTTTAGAGCGAGTAATACATGTACCATTTAGCTTACGGATATGCAGCATTTCCAATAAAGCAGGGTCAGAGATTGTCTTATATGCAAGGCAGAGATCGCCTCTGAGTAGTTTGTATGTAAGAGTAAATTGACAGTGATTTCGTATGATCCACATAGAACAGATGCTGAAGACCGTGACTTTTCCTTGTGAGGGAAATTTGTGGTTTCTCCAATTGCTGCAGGTGCTTTTAAAGGTATATACCAAAATGGATAGTGTACTCAATTATTGGCCTGATGACAGAAGTGTACAGGGAGGTTATAATTTCTTTTTTTCTGGAGGCAATGCCCTTACTTATAAGATGAGCAGTACAGAATACCCTTCTTACCACTGTGGAGACATGGTGATCAAAGGTAAGATTTCTGTCAACCTGTGTGCCCAGGGCTCTCAAAACTGAATGTGTATTTAGGGTGTTGCTATTGATGTGGTAGTTAGCAGGGGCATATCTCTTACTGAAAGGGATGATAATACATTTTTTTGCATTGAGCTTAAGGCCATGACTTTGACACCAATCATTTGTTTGCGTAAGACCCTCTTGTAGGATGTTTACATCATTTGGAGATTCTATGACCTCTCCCAGTTTGCAGTCAACAGCAAACTTTGTCAGCCACAGACCTTTAGTTTTTGCTTGTACTTTGTAGAATGGTTCAAGAGAACATTTCTCTGAAGAGTTATGCTTCATTGTTTTTCAAATATCAGGAGAGACAGCTTGAGAATCATTAGAAAGACAAAATATTCTTTTTCTAGGTGGGAAAGTCCATGTGTAAGCTTGGCCACCTAACCACTAGCATACTTGTAATGGTGCTGCCAGTTTCAAAACATGGCAAATTGAGTCTCTTTTCAATTTCTTTCTCCATGACTCTTTAGCTGATGTGATTATGGGTCTGAAACAATACAAAATGTAGTGGTGGCCTCCATTTTAAGTGTTGACATATATATGCCAACTACTACTGTGTGTGTGTATATATTTCAGTTATGTGCAATATGTTTAACCACAAGAAGGCAGTGTTTTCTGACGGATACTTCTGGTAATATTATTTTCTTTTCAGCTTTGATTGGACACTCTCAATTGGCCCTAACTGCATACATCTCAACTGTTCAGATTTTCGCAGAATGCCCAGATTTCTTGCCTCATATTTTCGGTGTGATCCTCCTAAAATCTGTACTTTTCTGGTAAATAGCTGAGGATTGAAGGCATTAAATAATGATAAACATTTGAGTTTAAGACTCCAAATCCTTCAGAAAATCCATACTGATGCAAAACCTATTATTCTATCAGCTTTCTAAGTTTGTAAGAGCAATATTTGAAATCTGTCCCTATTTGTCCCCCCCATCATTTTAGGCTTTGTCCAGATTTTTTGCTCTAAGAGGTTGGGAGGTATGGGTGTGAGTGTGTGCCTTCTGTGGAAGGTTGGGCGCTGGGCTGGCAATTCAACACAGTAAAACTCTACTGCCAGTCTTTCAGTGGACGGTTATGGTAATATGCTTGATGTAATTTCCTGTTCCTTGTGCAGTGTGTTTCATGATATTAAAATTAAATAATAAAATGTACCTCATTTTAGAATGCAGTAAGTATATATTTGCTGTGCCAAGAAGTTTTTCTAACATTAAACAATACAACAGAGCACAACAGAATGAAATAAACAACTGGCAGACCTCTCAATCTCTTAGTGCAAGAAATCTAGACAAAGCCTGACACACTAGGGTACAAAAGGCCCAAAAATAGAGACGGATTTTAAATATCATTCTTATAAACTTAGAATGTTGCTAGAGTAACAGGGTTTGCGTTAACATACATTTTCTGAATGATCTGAAGTCTGAAACTCAAATGTATGTCAGTATTTGGTGACTTCAATTCTCAGATCATTCCAGTGATTTGCCAGAAAACCACAAAGTTTATGAGAAACATATGAGGCAAAAATCTGGACGATTGAGAGGTATGCTGGTTAGTAAAACCTAGATGTAAGCAAAATAAGTTTGATAAAGTATATGTTCCACAGTTATCCTTTAATAAAAGCTGCATGTTTGTTTCTTTCGGCTTTTCCCAGTTACTTTATTTGATTGCTTTTTTTAATATAATACATATTTTGTATGTGTTTGGTTGCAATATCCCAAGGCAAGCTTTATAGGACCTTTGCAGTCCTACTAGAATTCTGCACTTCTGTAAACAGACCATGAAAAGGTATGTTTTGGGGTGAAATCTGATGGAGAACTTGTCTACTGTTGATAAAAAAAAACAAAATTAGAAGAAAGCTAGCTCTGATTCTAGGCTGTAATTTTATACAAGCTGATGCTACACATGTAAGGGCCAGTGCTGTTCCTAAAAAGCAATCTATGAATATAAATTTGACTAATCAAATGTCAAAAAATAAATATTTGGTGGCATTTTGTGGAGATGGTACTGAAGTGGGGTCCTCATCCTCTTAACAAACAGCTAGATGCCCATTCTCTCTTTTTTTTTTTTTTTTCAAAAAACTTTTTATTGAATTTTCAAACATTGAAATAAAAATACAACAACAACAGAATTAAAATACATATTGAGAGAAAAAAATAAAAAATTAGGAAATGTATATGATCACACAATTTTGTATGATAAATGTTTATATCTCAATGCAGTTTGAAAACATACAATAACTATCTACAACATATACTAATGTTAACCTAAGAATATTCAAAATAGATATAGATCTAAAATGACACAGGTATATAAGTATAAAGGAGACTGAGGTCTATGAATTCCAAAAGGAGAGTAACCAACTATACACTATAAATAATATGTAACACCTTTTCCATAGCTTTGTTGATTTGTGCCGACTTCTTGGGACTTCTCACTATCGTTTTCTGCGCACTAATATATGTACAGGCTAGAATTTTGAAATTATTCCAATTCAATTTGGTACGATCTAGCCAATTTTGGGTGATATAAAGTTTTATAAGTGAACATATGTATATTAGTACTTGTGAATCCAATTTGGAAAGGTAAATATTAGGTATGTGTAGTAATGCAGTCTCCCAGGATAGAGTGGATTTATGATATCCCATTTTCTGTAAACGGACTTTTAGAGAAGTCCAAAGTTTATGTGAGTGATAGCAAGACCAGAAAATATGTAGAAGATCTGCATTAGGATGAGAACAACAAGAGCATGAGGCCGATTTGTTAGCGTCAAATTTGTTCAGTTTAGAAGTTGTGACATATGCATTATTATTAATCATTAGTTGAGTATAAAAGAGTTTTTTGAAAGGCGAGTATTCTAATGTATTTTTGATAGCTGCGAGTTTCTGATCTATAGATATATGTGGATTGTGTTTGTCCCAATAATTGGAAAAGAGACAAAATGTATTATGAGTTATCTGGTTTATAAGATTATAAGATTTAGATAACATTTTCTCTGGAAGCGTAAGAACTTGTATGACCACTTTATAGTTAATGATATCTGTGTTGTCTACTTTGGTATATGGAAACTTAGCATTGACAATGTCTCTCATTTGACGTAGGATGGTTAAATAATTAGTATTGACCTTAAGTATTTTACGTATATTAGTAAGAGTTTCATTTTTGTATTGTATCAGATCCCAAACAGTGAAGTCTTTGATCAGGGGAAAGTTTGAAAGATTAAAAGAAACATTATCTAAATTAATATTAGGATTTAGATGAAGAGGTTGCATTAATTGAAATGTATTTTCTAATCTGACAAGTTTTAACAATTCTTGAAAAGCAAAGATTTTTTGTTTTAAAGAGTTTGAAATTTTTAGCTTATTCATGACATCTAAAGAAAGAAAAGGAAGAGCTAATGGATTAATATTTTTAGTTAAAATATGTTGATACCATAATTTTGTCCAAATAGGGTATTGATTATATTTCTCAGTATCTATATTCAAAATAGATAATAGTTTATTGGCCGAGATGATCAAATAATAAAGATGAAAGTTTGGAAGACCAAGTCCTCCCTTCTTTTTTGGAGAGATTAGTTTACTGTAAGAAATTCTCACTGATTTGGGAAACCATAAAAAACTAGCCAAGACTTTATTAATTTTTGAAAAAAAAATGTTTGGGATCAACTGATCCACAGCATTAAATTGAAATAGCAATCTGGGGAGAATATTCATTTTTATTATTGCTGCTTTTGATAGAAGTGATAAATTAAGCAATTTCCATCTATTTAAATCAAGTATAATAGATGACCAAATTTTAGCTAGATTATTTTGAAATGTGGAGAGGCCATTATGATCTATAAGAATCCCCAAATATTTAAACTTCTGAACTATCTGAAAGGCGGAGTCTGGAAATAAATATGATTTGTGAGCAAGTGGATTTATGGGAAGAATATGTGTTTTTTGAATGTTAATCTGATATCCCGAGGCCTCAGAGAATCTTTCAATAGAACCAATTAATTTTAAAAGGTCAGAGCAAGGTGTTTGAAAATATATTACAAGATCATCTGCAAAAGCCGACAAACAAACTTTAGTGTTAAGAATTCTAGGAATCTTGTGAAAAGTATTTTGAGTTATACATAGTAATAAAGGCTCTACATATAAATTGAATAAAAAAGGAGATAACGGGCATCCTTGTTTTGTGCCATTAGTGATCTTTATGGTTTTGGATACTTTCTTATTAATATAAAGAAAGGTATAAGAATTTTTGTATAAAATTTTAATAAAGTCTATGTAAGAAGATGGAATATTGAAGCAAGACATAATGTGAAAAAGAAAATCCCAATTGACTCTATCAAAGGCCTTAGCAGCGTCAAGGATCAATGCGTACAATGGGTTTGAATCTTTTTTAGTAAAATGTATGAGAGAATCTATTGTCAAGGTATTATCCCATGAATGTCTATGTGACATAAAACCCGCCTGTTCCGAAGAGATCAAGAATGGTAAGACATTTTTTAGTCTGAAAGCAAGTAAAGAAGCTAAAATTTTGATATCAATGTTGATCAGAGAAATAGGTCTATAATTATTAGGATCAGTTTTTTCTTTGTCCTTTTTCAAAATTAAAATGGTTTTTGAGGATATACCATAAATCATTATATAATTAAAAATTTCAAAAAGAAGGGGTGAAAGTTCAGATGAATAAGTTTTGAAAAATTCAGGTGTAAAGCCATCTGGTCCCGGAGATTTACTAGTCTTAAGTCTGCTAATGGCTTCCGATATTTCTTTAATAGTCAACAGGGCAGAGAGTGCATTCTTTTGTTGATCGTTTAACCTAGGACATTTAATAGAGGACGCAAAGTTCACTATATGTTGTTTACTCCTAGATTTGTTATCCTTTGAATATATCTCTGAGAACAATGATGTAAAAAGCTGCATAATTTCCAAATCAGTATTATAAAACTTGTTGGTATGTTTAAGTGACGAAATTCTAGGGAGGGATTGATTACCTTTAATTATTCTGGCTAGCAGTTTAGAAGGAACCTGTGCCCATTCAGAGTATGTAGCTAAGAACCTTTGCTCTGATATGGTAAGATTATGTTGATGTAAAAGCAGTAGTTCTTTTTGGGAATTTAACAATAGATCATATGCCGAGGAATTAGGACACATTCTGTATTGATTTTCCAAAATCTGAATTTTTGTTTTTAACTGTAATTCTTTATTTCTATATTGCTTTTTAAGATATGATGCTTTGTTAATTAATATACCTCTAAGGGTTGCCTTACATGCAGCCCATTGTATATCTAAAGGAATATCTGATTTACCTAAATTAAGATGTTTCCTTCAATATTTCAGTTATTAATTTATGTGTATCTTCATTTGTAAGTAAGTTATTATTCAGTGTCCAACTATTATATAAAGATGTATCAGATGTATTTAAAGCCAAACTAATTCCAAGAGATATTCTAGAGTGGTCAGAAAAAAATCTGGGTTCAAGAGAATAGTTAATTTTCCTATGAGTAAGGAAGTTGGAAATAAGAAAAAAATCTAGTCTTGACCATGACTTGTAACATTTTGAGTAGTATGTGAAAAAGTATTTTCTATCATGTTGTGTTACGAGAGAAATAGGATCTATGAGGTTGAGATCTATTATTATTTCTTCCAGAGCAATGGAAGCTTGGAAGTTGTACGAGGAGGATTTACTAGTACGATCAGTGTCTGGATTAATGATAGCATTCCAATCCCCCCTAAAATAAAATAATGGTCTTTAAAAGAGGAGAGAATATTATAAATTTGTATAAAGAAGATATGTTGTTGATCACAAGGGCCGTAAAGATTAAAAAATATAATTGGTTTATCAATGTTATGGAAACAGGAGATAATGTAACACCATCTACCATTCACATCATATTTCATATCAGAAATAGTTCCCTGAAAATTATTTTTAATTACAATGGCCACCCCACTTGAATTTGTACTGTTACCAGCTGCTACTATCATCTTAATCCATTTCTTATTTGTTTCTTTATCGAAATCTTCTCTATTTAAGTGGGTCTCTTGCAAAAAGCATATATTAGCCTGTGATTTAAATAGAAGATGAAATAATAGGGATCTCTTATTTTTATTTTGTAATCCTCTCACATTCCATGAATCAATATTTAAGGTCATATAATTAAATAAAAATAAATATATAACATATATCTAAGGTTTGGCAGAATGTATTTAAAACTATAGACCTCAGTTCTTTGTATTTATTATAGTGTATCTTAATGTCTCCCAAAAAAATTATTTTAAAGATCCTGTGATATTCCTTCCCAAATACCCCGGTGCCTAACCACCCACCCCCTGCTTGAGAAGAGAGATATAAGTGAATCAAATAAGTGATTTTGGTTAACACTATCAATATCAATTGCTTCAAATTAGCATAAAAAACTTTATATAAAAGCCTAACTAAACAAAAAAACATTTTTATAATATCAAACATATTTACATAACTAACTAAATTCAAGATGTCCAACATATTTAATCCCTATTCACATATTTAGTATACGAGCTCTAATTTTAGGTAGAATATACCACAGTTTAAAGAATTTCCTCAACATCACGATCTAAATATTAATATGAATCAAGTTTATATAAATTACCATGTATGAAAAATATACAGAAGATAGATTTAACATTACCCCATACATATGATGTCTTCTGGAGAACTAATATTGAGTGTATCAAGTATAAATAATGTTTTGGTTGAGTAAGAAATATTTTATATATAGCATACGAGATGAGTAAATTAAGCAAATAATCATACAGTAAGATACATCTTTTTACACTATAGTGATATTGTGAATAACTATGACAATAAAATCTAACTCACAGCCTAAACATATGAAATATGGTTCTAGAACCAGACATGCCTGTAACTTAATAATAACATTTCAGCTATCAATCCTAAATTACTAAAATGAGTCAAACAAAAAAAATATAAAAAACTGTAATATTATGAATTATATAGTGGAGAGATATTTCCTAAGCTGAAAAGAGCAGTATCCAAAAAATTAAACAGGTAAAAAGTAAGCAGTCTCCCTCCATAGCCATATAATTAGAAGCTTAGAGCTACTGGGCTATTAACCACGTTAGAAATGTGTTTGCATCCATATTTTAACATCATAGGCAAGCACACTTTACTAGTACACGTTTACTAGTAAAACCAAAAAAATATAAAGAAAAATTACTGGAGTCTTACACAGTAATTTCTACTTGCCTTGTTGCATGTTACGTGTACTTTGCCAATTGCATTTTACCTGTATTTTAATCAAACATAAATGAACTATCACTGGAAGCATTCTATAGACACCACCCATGTATGCATCTTCTGCAGTAGTTAAGTTTTCAAAACAGATACAGCATACATTTCCATGACTTATTGTTTGTGCTAAAATGCAACAAGTTAATCATTTAGGGGAATGTGTCATATACAATATATTTTACTTACTGACATAGATATAACAGGTTGATCTTTAAACTAACAAGAAATGTACATTATTGTTCACCTGTATGCACACATGAAATTATTTAAACAAAAACATTTAAATCTGAATAGAAAAACAAAATTATTGTACTATACATATATATACATCTATATCTTGTTTCTATTACAACATATAACCCAAAATATAAATGTTGATCATATTGTCTATATATTCACATATAAAAATCAATTTATCTAAAAAAAAAAAAACCCTTATGTTACTACCTTGTTATGCACACTGTATATGAAGAAACAAATTATTTTGCCAATTATGAAAAAACAGTTCATATTAACTTGAAGATAATCTATTTATATACATTAAATGAAGATTGTACTTGAAAATAAATGTAGCAGAGCTATTTCTGGACCTATGTAGGGTAATTCCATCAGTTCTTCCATGAAAACAAGACCACGCTAAACCGGGAAAGTATGCTGTTAATAGCGGTTGATTAGGGTGAAGCGTGCCTTCTTAACTGAAGGATAAAACCATTATGTATGTCCGAGTGCCAGATAACACAAAAAAAACAAAAAAAAACATATAGATTATTGCATGTAAGCTTAGAAGCGTTTCGTTCAGTAGCCTGCATTGAAACAAAACTAGCGAGTGTCCTCTGCGAGTGATGACGTCACTGCTGGGCTCCGTAGCTTCCTAAAAGGTGCGTGGCAAAGTGAAACAACAGCTGATGAGGAAAGCAGATGATTTTCGCTCTGCACAGTCTCGAGAGTCACAAAACTCCCTCCAAAACATTTGTAGCTGAGATAAGGCATTATAATTATTTAAACTAAAAAAACAAAAACAAAGACATGTATACAACATCGCAAAGCATGTAAGGATCTACAAGGCTTGTTTAAATTCAAAAACTGGCATCATATTCCTGAAGGAATATTTTGTTCACATTAAAATCAATGTCACTTTTCTTTTTTGTTTTTGTTCCCTGTTTACAAAAAAAAGAAAAAGAAATAATAATATACTGTATATATATATATATAAATACAGTGTATACTCTTGGCAAGAATAATCTGAAAAATAGATGACACATTCTGTCTACAGGAACATATCATTTACATAAGAAGAAACAACACATTTGTAACCAGCAGATAAATAAAATATTAGGAAACTGATTCCGGAAGCCTTTTAAATACTTTAAAAAAGATATCTTTTGCTCCCTTAGGATCAGAACACATAAACCTTTTTTCATTAAAAGTAAAGGACAAGGTATTTGGATAAGACATACGGAACCTTATCCCTCTTTTTATCAATTCTGCACAATAGGGAGAAAGTTTCTGTCTATTTAGTTTTATTTGAGAAGGAAAATCCTGTGAGAATGATAATTTGTGAGATTTCCATAGAAACTGTTTTTTACTTTTAGCTGCTTGCAGAATTTGAAAAGTGTCTTGGAAATTTAATAATTTAGTATATATAATCCTTGGTGAAGAAATATCTTGACTTACACGTAAAGCTCTGTGTGCTCTCTCTACAATTATATTTTTTGAGGATGCTTCACAGTTTAACAGTGCTTCAAAGATACTCTTAGTCACAGATAGCAGATCTTTGTTATCATAAGATTCTGGCAATCCACGAATAATAATGTTATTTCTGCGACTCCTGGCTTCTAAATCAATCAATTTGGCTTGCATTTCAGAAATAGCTTTATCTTTAGACTTTAAATCACTTTCCAATGAGTCAATTTTTATCTCTAAAGCTGAGTTTCTATTTTCAATAGTGTCCATTCTGTCATTTATTTGCTTTAAAGTTTTACTAAAGTCAGCAAATTGCTCTGAAAAGTTTTGAATGGCACTTTGTATAGGTTTTAATGCTAGCTTTAGTTCATCTAAATAAAAGTTTGAGTCATTCAAGTCTTTGTTACTTACTTTAGAAGAAGTTTCAGGAGATTGTTTAGATGTTCTCAATCTTTTTGAACTGGTGTCCTTTTCAGGTGAGAGCACTGAAGAAAATTTGGCCTTCGTAGATTGGGTCTCCATGGAGTCAGATTTAGCAGCCATACCCAGAGATAAGATGCTGGTGGCAGAGTATCAGGTTCCAGGAAGATTCTGAAGCAGTAGGTAACCAGATCAGATAACTCCACAGACTGTTCTGAGGTAAATTATGTCCCAAAATAAAATTTCCGAAGATAAGAATATTCCAGATGTATGTAAAAAGATTTATAAAATCTTTTTATGAAAAAAACTGAGGAAAAATATTGATACAAAGTTGTAAAAAACTAAAGATGTTACAAATCTGTGAGGAGCTCAAAGAATAGGGACTAGTCTAGTCGGCAGCCATCTTGGAATCTAGATGCCCATTCTCCCTTAGGCTAGACTGTCAAACTCTTTTCTAGTCAAGCAGATGAAACAACATAACTGAGAAAGCCTGACCCTTAATTAAAATTTAAACTATTACAAATACATCCCCACCTTTGGTTAGTATCAAAGCACACAATACCTCTTAGCCTCTTAGCACAACAAATCTGGATAAAACCAAAAATAATGGGGAGGGCAAAGCACCAAAAATAGGGACACATTTTAAATATTGCTCTTTTAAATGAAAGTTGTTAAAATAAAAAGCATTGTATTACCATGCTTTTTCTGAAAAATATGAAGTCTGAAACTCAAATTCCTGTCATTATTTAGTGAATTCAGTCCTCACTGATTTGACACAAAATACAGAAAACTAAAAAAATTTTGAGAAACAGACCAAACATATGAAGCAAAAATCTGGACATTTTGTGAAAAGTTGAGAGGTATGAAGCACACCAAAATTAAAAACAAATTTGATAGACAAAAGAATGCTGAAATTGTGGACAATATATCATCTAATGTAGTTCAGCTACATTTGTATCCTTTTGCATGTTGTTGTTTCATAGTATCCAAGGAGAAACTTCTGCAATAATCCACAGCCCCTTACTTAATATGTTGCTTCCTTTGCATCAACAAAACATGCACCGCCCCTTAATTGCTACCTTGAAAACAGGGGTAATTAAGCCAAGAACAAATCCAACCAGCACAGTTTAAGAATAAAAGCAGATATACTTAGCTACCATATTGTTCTTCTAGTTGATCAGGTGAGTGGCTATGTCTGCTTCTTCTAACGTGAATTACAAGACATCTGCATGGTGTGCAAGGAAGATAAGAATTTGTCTGTTCTTTCTGCAGAGGGGTTTCAAGGACTATCTGCTAGTGTGGTGTGATGTCACACTGATGCCCAGTTTAAGCTGGTGTTGGTGCTATTTGATGTTACAGACATCATCTGCACAGGGTGTTAATACAGGCCTTGAAATGGTGCTCAGAGGCAGCATATCCCCCAACCTGCTTTAACAGTGACAGGCTGCAGTTCAGGTAATGGATCCAGAGATGTACAGTAAATATGTTTTCATTCATCTCCCACTGTACTACATTGTTGCCCAACAACGTTTAACAATGCATCAGCTGTTTTTCAGGTGAGAAACATAGATAAAATACAGCTGGCTGCCACAGAAGGTAGACTCATCTTTGCAGACAATGAGGTATGTATGTGTGTCTTCTGCCACCTCCCATATGCACGTCCAGCTAAGGATGAAGAGGCATAATGACTAGGTAACTCAGTCTACACCAGCCACTGTGAGTGGCACTGGGTCATTGGCACTCTCCTTGTCTGCTAGTCTGGTAACTAGCAGAGGCTTCTGTGCTGGAAACAAATTGTGGTGTTCCCTGGTGTTTTATTTTAAAGATTCTCAGGTTGGAGGGTGAAGGCTCCTCTTCTGATGGTGGAAAATGAGAGTCACCTGTGAGGACATGGTGACAGCCACAGAGTCTGGTGGCTGCAGAGATAAAGCAAGCACTGCTGGGCACCCACACTGACAATATGGAAGTCATCTTGCAGCCACTTGTTGCAATTGCATGACTTGAGGACCACACTCCTGTTAGTTATCTGAGAAGCAAACATCCCATGACATTAGCAACCCAGATGTCTGATGCCTGGGTATATTTCCCTCTAGACCAATCTAGCAGTCAACCACACCAGCAGCCAACACTATCCTCTTCATGTTGTTACCCCTTCCTTGTTGTCATTGCCAATTATTCCCCACAATCAGTTGTCTACTTTACCTGTCTGTATCCATCTACTATCCACTCTACCTTTGGTATGTACACAACTCATCTGTTCATGTTTATGCTCCATGTTTGTCTGTCTGAACCTGCTATGTGGCTTCCTCCTTCCATCCCGCCATAAAGCACTCATTATTTCTATTCGGATTTACCCCACACTTTTATTGCTAAAATGTGGGAGCTAGCAAAAAAAAAAAAAAAAAAACTTCCCCTCCTTACTCCCACCATCTGCTCCATATGGCATATCATTGTGCTTTATACTGTTCTTATTGTAGTCCACTTCCTTACTCTCCTGTCTACCTCTTTGAATTTTTATTTGTATGACGAATAGGCAGGCCACAGTAATGTCCACATACACACTGCTCTTTCTGTTCACTGTTGCGCTTCTGCTATGCTATGCTACTGTTCCTGTCACTGTGTGTTGCCATTAGCCACCTTTGCACACATGTGCACACTCTCTTTGGGTTTTGAGGGTTGGCTTTTACGATATAAGGGGGCCCTCTATTGGGATGCTTCCCATGTGGCCACTGTACACATTGCAATAATATGAGTAAAACAAAGGAATTTACTAGTAGGAACACTGGTGAAGTTTTTTCTATTAGATTCTTTGCTAATTGTCAACAGACTGGGTGATTTATTTGGCATCATGCAATTGTTCAGCATTTTATGTAGGACAAACTTCACGCTGTGTCAAATTTAGGATCTCGGAACATCTTAGTGACATTAGGACTTGTAAACCTACGAATGCACTGTACAAACATACAATTAAACACCCAAATGCCAAGTTCAGATTTATTGTGATTGACATTATACAATGGAATACAGTTAATTAATCTGGTTGGCATGCAATATTAAACAAAATGGAAAAGAAATGGATTATTAAACTATGTGCACTTTTTTCCCCTGGGTTGAATGAATACATATAAAAATGGATGTTTAAATGTATGCAATTCTGCTTTTGGACTACAGGTGGTGCTGGACCACTCTCTCTCATATATGTATGTGTGCATGTATATATATATATATATATATATATATATATATATATATATATATACACACACACACACACATATATATATATATATATATATATATATACAGATATATCTATATATATATATATATATATATATATATATATATATATATATATATATACATATACACACACACATATATATATCTATATATATATATATATATATATATATATATATACACATATACAGATAGATAGATATGTTGTGAATCTTGTAACAGTTACAAACACTGAGGAAGGCCTAACGGCCGAAACCGGTATGTTTTTTTCCTTCTTCCCTCAATAAACGGATTTTGGTCCACTGTTTGCTGGCTCTACCATGTTTTTGTAATTCCTTGATGCCTTTGAGCCATGCAGTAGCTGTACATGAAGAGGTCTGATTGTACTTATCTTGGCTTTTATGATGCCATCCATGGACATTAACATTGTTCTGCTTCTTCACTGTGTTGCAATAATGCTGTGCAGCCTGTTACATATCATCTGATTTATTATGTGATCATTCACTCAGTATGTCAGTTGCATGCCTTACCTGTCAATCCTTAATTAACTTTCAACATTTTTCCACAATCAGACTCTTCAGTATTGGTGGTGCTGTGCAGGGTAGATATGTGGCACACTTGTATGAATTCTATTCCTTATCCTGTCCAAATATGGATAGAATGACATCAACTGTAATGATACATTTAGAATCTCTGAACAAAGTTGCTCTTGGATCTGGCAAAGTACTAAGTGCAAGTTGGAGGAAGACCAAGGACCGTAAAATAAACACATTAAAACTAACTATAATATCTTAGCATATTCTAGTATGTTCTTTTCATTGCTCATGATTCTGGTCTATTCAGAAATGGCTACATTTGTCACTGATCCATTAAGAGCATTCATCATGGTATCTACCCACAGACTAGACAGATTCTTGAGGACCCTGTGAGACAGCCCAACTGGTTCTTGTATTTCATCTTTAATTAGGAAAAAAAAAAAACAAATTCCATTTCAGCCTTCCACAGTTTATCTTGGTGATTATCGACAGATCTAGCATCTCTGCCTTTACTTCATAGTAGCATGGCACACTTAACTTATTTTCTTTTATAAAAATAGAAACCAAGTAGCCATTTAATACCTCAGTTTATTTCTAGTTTTTGACGGTGCCCCACCAAACTTTACCCAGCCTTGCCAAATACTTGCTTCCTTTCCTGTCTTTTTCTTCTATATACTATATAAATCATTTGTTTCCCCTTCTATCAAGATCACTTGCACATATTGCGTCTTTGGTGCCCTTTTGACTGCTGCTCTGTGTTTTCATGCCTCCTTATATTGCGTTACTTCTTCCATTCCCCATTCCGTCTGTATCTTGTATGCTCTGTCATTTGCCACCCTGGCAGTTCTCCTCCTTTCATCTTTTTCCCCTTTATCAAACCTAAGAGCTTGACCCATAACTGTTATTACTTCAGTTTGTTCCCTGTTCTCCAATTGCAGTGACCCTCCTTTGAGGTCATCATAAATTGCCTATAAAATCATGCACCATTGCATTTGTCCCTGTGTTATTCCTGTTCCCCTCCACTATAAATCACAGAGTGACTTGATGACTCTTGAATAATGGTACATATAACTGAACATGCCTGATACCCTTTCACTGTGGTTAGGACTACATCTAGCATTCTCCTCCTTTAGGTACTCTCTTGCCCCACGTGGTTGAAGACAGTCACCTGCCAGTCTTTCCCTGTTTGTAGCTTAGGTCTCCCCCTGTTTCTGGTACTTCAGATACCCCGTCACTATTACTTTTTCCTACAGTGCTACTCCTCTTTTTCTCATCTAATTGCTCATCATCTTCCCTTGACATGTCAGAGGGGTTGACACATTGTACATAAGCAGCAGCATTACTTCTTCCTATGTTTTAACTAGCAATCTGCCGTCCCAATCTGCTTCCCTGAGGCCTTCATGGGATGGTGTTTCTATTCCTGTATGACCTCACATTATTTCACAGCTTTATATAATTACCACTTTATCTCTAGCCACAGCTTTATATAATTACTACTTTATCTCCATCCACTTCTTTCTTCCTGCATGAATCTCCTCTACCCAGACACCTCCAATTCCCATCACCTTTTTGGCCTCTGTGATACTGCCAGTGTTCACCTATTCACCTTGCTAGCATTATAGTCGTCCGCTCTTTTCTTCCTCAAATTCCATTACTGTATAGTAATGTTACCCCCCCCATAATCAGTCATCATTGTGTAGCTACTATGGTATCTTATCCTTTAATTCTACTGCTGAGAAGTTATTCTCCTTTCTAAATCTATGTATTTATGTCCCTTTTCTCCTACTTTAATAGAGATACATGTTTCTAAACAAGCCCTGTGCAGAATTGATTCTACTCCGTTAAGGTGGAGCATGCCCATGCCATACAAATTGTCTCTTTGGCAGGTCTCCCCTTCCTCCTACCAGTCTCATTTTCTCATCTTTTATATACTGCAATAGCCAGTAACTATTTCCTAATTCTCTCTCTCCCCCTCTTCAGTATGCTGGCTGCTGGCAAAGTCATACTTCCGCGAATACTATCTGCCACCTGTCTGGTTCTTGCATGGCTCAAACTTAAGATGACATCATTCGCACTAAAAACTGGTAACCCTCTTTCCTTTACCAAAACTTTTACATCCTTTTATGACCAACTCTTCATTAAAGGAAAAAAAAAACATTCCCCTCCTTTACACCATGTCCTATACAGTTTTACCAATTATCTGTAATC
The DNA here is from genome assembly GCF_019279795.1 of Protopterus annectens. Lineage (NCBI taxonomy): Eukaryota > Metazoa > Chordata > Ceratodontiformes > Protopteridae > Protopterus > Protopterus annectens. The sequence goes on from NC_056749.1 coordinate 158,086,637, forward strand.
TCTCCACCTAGACTACCATTACCATGCTCTTCTCAACACCTTCTGATTTCCTTCCTTCATGAACTCCACCCACAAAACCATGCAACTGTTAACAGTCCTTTCACACTTCTTTCCAGCTGGCCGAGTGCCACTACCTTTTCAACTTTCTCATGCTTTACCTTACATTTTAGCACCTGCATAGCACACTTTCACCTTACTGTGTGCTGCACAGCTCTTCCCTCCCAGTTGCCTACACAGGGCAACATATGTTGTAAGACTTTTGCTACTGTTCATATAAAACAAATTGCACTTTCAGTCATGAAAATGGTTGAATCATCTATTGCTGTAATAAGATATTAATATAATTTAGTATGCATTGGTCAAATGAAGTACTTCTATTTACTGTATGCTGATAAAATCTATTATGCAAATAAAACATAAGAGCAAATCATCATTTTCAAAACATCTTGTCTTTTTTCTTTGTGTCCCTCTCATAGAACAGCTGTGGATATTTTGCAAAATCAGAGACATGTAGACAGAGAAGGAAAAGTAGATAAATACAGGCAAATGCAATGCCAGAAATAGGAGTTTCTGGAAAAACTTCATAAATGTATGCTATACATATATTTATATTTATGAGAACACTGCATTTACCCTTGTTTTATGAGGAACTTTCATCTAAATGGACTGCTTAAAAGCTGCAATTTTAAGCAATTGAACAATTATCTTGCATATTTTTTTCATATACACAACTAGTCTTTTATCCAAGCAAATACTTATTATAAATCTCTAAAATGTCTCTATAAACAACTAATTTAATTCTTTGCTGCATAATATAACTATAAAAATAAAGATGCATACTGTTTCTCATTGAATGCAGCCTGTCTTACCTTGTACTGCTGTATAACAAATTACTGTATATCAGAAGATTACAACATACTATATTACTTGTCCTAGTCTCGTCTATGTTGTTTTTGTATAGTGTAGTTTGAAAATTAAAGAAAATGACTTAAAGAAAACTGCATTATCTATACAGTACTTTGTTTTCATGTTTAAAGATTTTTATTTTCAAACAATTAATTTCATTGTCAAATGATGTGCTTTGTTTTTGAGAGAGCTAGAAAAACAGTTATCCTCTGTTTATAAAATTCCAACATAATTGTCTGTTAGTCATCTACATTCACAAAGAATTCAGTAATAATATTTCACTGTTGTGTAGATGATTTTCTGGCTTTCAAAACACACTGAAGATTAATTATCAACACTTATGCTGTAAAAATACAATGGTTACCATTTTTTTTTCAAGATTTCAAAATGAAACTCTCCACATCATTCACATATCTAGGAAAACAACGGGCTGTGTACATTATTTAGTAGTCAGTAAGTTAAATTTCAATATGTTTGAGTGCTCAGGAATATAGAAATATGGATCATCTTAATGTTTCTGAGTGGCTTCTCTGCACTTGCTTGAATTACTTTTCCACAAGCACCAGGTGTCTGAGGCAATGAGGAATAGAATGCTGATCTTCCTTTTCCTAAGTGTGTAACAGCAGTGAATCTATTCTTGTGCTAGATTTCTCCTTCCTTCATGTTTGTCTGATCCCAAAGTTGGTGCATATATGTTTGGGGTGTGGGAGGCTTGCCCTCCTGAATAAATAACGTGCAGTTTAAGGTTTCACTCGGGTGTTTCTGGCATTAGTATTTTTGGTACTTGCGTATTATCACAACCAGATTTTAGAGATAATACCACTTGCTTCCCGATATCGACATCTGACCGTTACTGGTTTATAACTGTCATATAGTATGTTTCCTTTAACAACACAGTTTTTTTCTAGGAGTGTTTTCAATAAAATGTGAAAAAAAAAAAAAAACATGCTGTTATTCCTTTATGCACTTCACTGCCAGCAACATATCGCTTATTGAAAGTCCGCCCGCTGAACATTCCTTTTTTTTCGTGGCAGCAAATGCTGATGAATAACGGTCTTACTTGTATTTGGGTTTCAGGTATCACAGCTTTCCTCAGACTCATACAACACAGTATTTTGCTTAGTTTAAGATGCATTTCTAGGATTAAAACACACAGAGGGATGCCTCCTCACCATTTGGAGTCCTATTGAATCGAAAACATGTATTGTGACACGTACTTTGACAAGGAAGAGAGAAAAAAAGGACTGTTTTTGAGAGAAGGTGATTTTAAGAAGGATTATGAAGAACAGAGTGAAAAGTTACTGTCGCTGTGGCTGCAAGCACCATTAATGCACAAATGAGATAGCCTCACACATGCTGGTAGCAAAGTGCACACAGCCACAGCGACACACTGACTTTCTCCGTTGTTCTTGACAACCTGTTTTAAAACAACCATCAGTGTGAAAGTAAAGACATTTGCTGACATTTGTACAACAAAAACCGTCAGATTTCGATATCGGGAAGCAAGTGGTATTATCGCTAAAATCTGGTTGCGATAATACGTAAGTACCGTATTTTTTTTAGCACTGGTGGGCACTGGGTTTTTGGATTGCAGGTATTGGAATGTCAGTAGCAAACTTTTTTTTTTTTAATGAAATTACCTAAGGTACATTTTGCAGACTGTTATATGCTTTTAGAAGCAACACTAGTGCTTGTATGAAGAATCTTTCTGCATAAGATCTGTATTTGTTTAGTCACACAAATTTTAATATAGTTCTTGGATCCTAGCTATAAGACTACCAATTTTCATATACATAATTCTTAGTTTACTTTTACAGTATTTGTACTTAATACTTGCTTAAAAAAAGTGCATTAAAATAGCTGTCCAATATGCTAGACAGACCACTGCCACATGGCTACCTGTTCAAAGGAAAGGCAAAGAATCTTCTAGGCAGCAAACTGAAGATGGAGTTAGCATTCTTAATAATACCAACTGGACTGTCTTATTGCTGTTAATTAGATTTCTGATCAGGGCAATCACATACACTTAATTGCTACTGTGCCTTATATTGTTTTCCAAAAAACAAATATGAGTTTTTTTTATGTAATCTTTGGACATTAACAGATAGATCAAATTAATAAATGTTGTAGAGTGTCTTTTGCTATATTTAATCCTTGACAGTAAACTGTTATTACACTATAGAATTATACAACAGTGAATTTTCAAAAAAAAAATAATAATAATTGATTCTGAAAAGCTTTCTCTGCATTCTTTTGACTCGTTCTACATTGAGTCAGACTTCATTGATTTTTTTTAATATCGAAAAGTGTGACCGGAAGAACAGTATAATGAGACAAAAATGTATGTGTACGTGTGTGGTTGAGGAGAGCTCTGTCCTCTAACCCCTAACTTATGTATATCAATTCAAATTAGCATAAATGCTATACAAGGAAAATAATTTGGTTATGGTTAGGTACTAAAGAAGGTCCTGTGTGTTAACCAGAACATTATCCCAAGGACAGATCAACAGATATACAGTACTACAACAGATGAAGGTGAGGTGATGGAAAACTCTGAAGTAAAAATCATCACTAAACAAATATGCATGAATAAGATAAAACAGGAGATGAAGGGAACTGAAATGAGGACCCTTTGAGCAAAGAAATGATACTACATACTAGATAGAAAAATGCAGAGTTCCAAACCAAGTTCTGCCATAGTGGAAAAGAAAGTTACAGAACGGTGGGACACTCAAGAGGCTTGTAAAGATACTGTAAAAACTAAACCTGAAGGAGACATTTGTCCAGAGCCACCCTTGGTAGCTGAAGAGATAGAAGAACCTCCAGTGTCATTATTTAAGGATAGGAATATATACCTTCCATCTCAAGACAAAGCAATGAAAGTGGTAACCCTGGATCAGTAAACTTACAAGTAACAACATAAACATTAAAAAGGCACAATGAAAACACAAACGTTTAAGTGGAGCAACATAGACTATAACTAAGGTTAGAAGAGGAGACAGTGAATTAAATATTCCTGTTACTCTTCACAAATTATGAGTTAAAAACAATCTCTTATATAGAGTAAGAAAAGAGAAGGATGAAATTCTACATTAATTATTGGTTCCAAAATGTTATAAAACACTACTAGTGATGTTAGTCCATAGTAGGATTTTAGAAGGTCACCTAATCAAAACTAAAGCAAGGCTGTTAGCCAAATGTTATTGGCCAGCTATAATGAAATAAACAGAACACAGCTGTGCTTCTTGTCCAGATTGCCAGAAAACTGCACCCCACCCTGTATTTAAGAGCCTATAAATCTCAATGTCTGTTATAAAATTGTCATTTCAGCACAAAGGTTAATGCTGAGGCTATTGTTAGAGAACTAGTACTGTTATTCCCTACAGTAAGTATCCCTAACTGAATGTTTAATTATAAGGACAAATCCTTTACATCCGTGAGTACTGTATCAAATGTGCCAGTGCTCAAAGGGTAAGCAGACCAGAACATCATTATATCATCCATAGACTGACATTTTATTAGAAGCATGCAATAAAGAATGAAAGTCATGTTGTAGAAAGCCACTGATGTTAAAAAGTAGGACCAGTTGTTATCCTACATGTTTTTCATAATAAGAGATGTCACAAGTCTTGTATGACAGCCATCGCAGATGTCAGCTTGACATTGGTATAGGAAGAAGAGAAGACAGTGTATAACAATGTGATATATACAGGGCAGGCTCATGCTGGTTATGTCCATAGAACAGAGGTACATGCACAAATCCCAAGAGATAAGCAAAAAGTCGTTAATAATGCCCGAATTAATAAATTTTACCTTCAGAAATGGCATTAGTATTAATAATAGTATCTTTATTTATTTAGGATTTGTTAAAACAGGTAAGTGGACAAATTTTCAGCCACAACCCTGGCCAAATAGGAAAAACCACTATAATATTTGTCTTTGTTTAGTGGGAAAGTCTCACTGGGTAATATCCATTTTCAGCAGAAGCCCAGGAAGAAAAGCTCCATTTGCTTACATTGCATTTTACTAAGTTCCAGACAAACAAAGAATAGTTACATTTCTATTTACATTTATACACAAACAGCAGTTACATTTACATATATATATATATATATATATATATATATATATATATATATATAAATATAAATATATATATATATATATATATATATATATATATATATATATATATATATAATACATACATTCTATGATTTTACATTGGTGAAAGTTACTAAAAAGAAAGCACATGTAACTTAATGGATTGTACAGGTAGCAGTTATGTATAATAATTTTGTTACTTCAGTAAGTGGTCAAGAATATTATGTTTATGGAGAGGATTTGGATAGTATTGTACAATGAAAAACTATTAACCCTGTGATGAGCATGCACAGGACCAGAATAGATTAAGATGTTGTTTAAGCAGTGGTTTAAAACAACTGAGTTTATCAGATAGTTTTAATTGTGTGTGGATAATATTCCAGAGTTTAGCAACATATTGGCAGGAGAGCAAGTGCCCTACAACATTATTTGACTTATTTGTAAGTAATAAGAATTTGTTACTAGAACAGAGGTCCCTTGCTGGACAGTAGGGTAGTAATACGTTTTGTGGCGCAGGGCATTTTTCTGGATGATGATGATGGAGTTTATTTGCTGTAGTGAGTTATGACTATGCTAAACAGTTGGCAGTTCAAGCCAGTTTAATTGCTTTAAGATAAGACAATGGTGGGTCCTATGAGGGAGATTGGCAGTAACTTTCACTATTGTATTGTAGCAGGTGGCACGTTTCTTTCTTTGAATATTGTTTATGTTTGTTAGGATAGGAGAAGCATATAAGAGAGTCAGCAATAAGAAAATGGTGGTGAGAGTTTTTCTTGCCGTATCATTAAGGAATCCATTGATCCAATAAAGGGACCCTAATTTCTGGCATGTAGATTTTATAGTGTGCAGTATATGGTGATCATATTTCAGATTCTATTCTATTATAATGCCTTGACGTTTCCTGTGAATCATACCATCAATGGCAGTATTATTTGCTGACTTTATGGTAAAAGATTACTTTTCATTTTGGCAACTTTTTGAGGTGAAAAGCATTAACTTATTGTTCTTGAGGTTGAATAGGAGGTTTGACTCTGAGCCAGAAGAAAGATTTTTGGGGAATGTCTTGGAGCTTATTTATTGTTGAGGCTGCACATATTAATGTTGAGTCATCTGCATGTTGAACTAAACTAGCATAGGGAGTGGAGGTCTGGAAGTAATTAATTAAATAGGGGAGCACCCAGGATAGAGCTCTGAGGGACACCCATAGTAACTGGTTGAAAGGATGAGTAGGTTTTTTGCCATTGAATGGCTTGTTGCCTTCCAGATGGGTAATGAAGGGACCACAACAAGGAATATTGTGAAAGTCCTATTGAGGAGAGTCAAACAAGCAATTTGCTGGTACAAGACAGTATCAAATGCCTTTGACAACATGGTGGAAACAAGCAGGCCATCATTTTTATGTCAGTTTATTATACTGGTAAAATGTAATAGAGCAACAGTGGTGCTGTGCTGGGGCCTAAAGCTATGTTGTATTTCTGAGGACAGGTCATTTGAGGTTAGGTGTTACATCAGCTGCATATGGATGCATGTCTCTCTAACATTTTGGAGATGGGGGGGAGAGAATCGCTAACGGTCTGTGTTATTAAACTCTGCAGATGTGATGCCTTTGTGCAGTGGTATGATGTACGACTTTTCCACAGTGATTGGAAGTATCTTCTTGCTATGGACTTATTAACTAGTATGGACACAGAGAAGGCTATGAATTATGCAGCCATTTTTAGGTAGTCTGATGGTAGCTGGCCTACAGCTATACAAGTAGTAGTTAGTTTAAGAAGCAACTTCCTTATGAGTGAGGTAGGTACTGGACTAAAATTGAAAAGCTGTAGTTGGTTTAGATTGCATGTGGTTAGAGTGGGGGGGGGCAGATGTGGTATTGTCTAAGAGAGATAATATTGATTATATAAAGTAGGAATTAAACTGTGTGTGGATAGAGTCTGTCATATTGTCTGTTTTTGGAGAGAGACTAGTGGTCATGCCAGGTTGGAGTAGTTTATTTAGTGATGACCAAAAAAATTTTGAGTTGTTTATATGTTTGGCTTTTAGGCTGGTATAGTATATTTGCTTCTCCTGTTTGATAATGAGTTTTTTAAGGTTTCTAAGATATGTAAATTGCTAGAAGGCATTTTGAGCTCTATTTTTATACCAGTTTCTGTTATCAGCCATAGTGTGGCGGTGGACTACACTCTTATTACGTACTGGTGCTAGATTATTTAGGCCTTTAAGAAAATGTTCTTAAACTGTTCCACAGCAGTATCTAGCTGCACTATTCTAAGTGCATAGCAGTTATATTTTTTAGTGTTTCACTGAAAATATCTTTGCTGAAATTGCGTGTATTTCGTATTTGATTACAGATATGTTGGTGAGTTCTACCATATGTTGGTTTGTGATCACTTATGCTATCTCAGATGCAGACTACTTTTGTCAGTTTGTCTGGTTTGTTTGTAAGAATCCAATCTAATATCAAGTGTCTCCCTGAATTTCTATTGATTCTAGTGGGTGTGGTTATTAATTGTCTAAAGATGTACGATTTAATAAATTCAGTGGAGGCAGTGGGATTTATGCGTTGCCAGTCCATCTTTAAGTCTCCAAGTATTATAGTTTCATGGATTTAACATAATTAATCTCACAGATTTTGTTTTTAGTGATGTTGAGTTGCATGTGCTGAAATTGGGTTTGAATTTTGTTCCCACAGTCAGAGCTGACTACGGAACAACAGTGTTAGATATTAAAAAATTTTCAAGGAAACTTAATTTATCTTATATCTTGAATGACATTCCAATAAGGGCTAACAAATGTTTTACCAAACCTTCTGTCTACAATCCCCCCTTAACACACACTATAAAAATATTTGAAGAATCCTGTATCAATGATATTGAAAAAGTTCTTTCTAGTAAATCAAAACCTTTACATAATTTAAAAGTTAATGAAAGGAAGGCCTTTAATAAATTACGTGATTTAAATGGTACCTTACGTTTCATGAAAAGTGATAAGGGGGGTAACATAGTCATTATGACTCAAGAACATTACAAAAATAAAATGAAAGAGTTATTAAATAACAGTGAAGAGTATGAACTAGTTACGTCCCATTTCATCAAGAAAAAAGAAGCTTTCATTCACTCCCTATTATATGACGCCCTGATGAATAAAGAAATTGATTTTGATGTTTATGATTTCTGTGTCATTGAGAATCCCCGAATAGGAGTGTTATTTGGGATACCCAAAACACATAAAAATCTTGTAGACCCCCCTTTTAGGCCCATAGTATCTGCCCCCCAATCAGTCACCGAAGGAATTTCTTTGATTTTGGATGCCACTCTTGGACCTTTGGTCATGAAACAGAAATCTTTTATTAAGGATTCCTGGCATTTTTTAGATAGAATCAACAATTTTGCCAATACTGGTAATTTTGATTTCAATAAACATATTATGTTCACATTAGACGTTGAATCTCTCTATACCTGTATTCCCCATGAAGAGGGAATAGATGCCATTCGGGTACTGTTAAGTAAAAATAGTCAGTTTAGTACAGGTCAGATTTCTACCATTTGCCGGTTTCTTGAGATTTTACTTTATCATAACTTTTTCCTTTTCGGTGACTGTTACTACAGACAAAAAAGGGGAGTAGCCATGGGGTCCACAGCAGCTCCTTCTTACGCCAATTTGGTTATGACGTGGTGGGAAGAGAATTTTTTAACATCATTGGGCACTAAATTCCACACCTTACTATATATTAGATTTGTTGATGATTTGTTTTTTATCATTGAGGGGGATAGTGACACAGTTAAAGAAATGGTACAGGAGATCAACAAACAGAACAGCTTTCTTAAGTTTACATTAGGGGATGTAGGCTTACAAATCAAATTTTTGGATGTTGCCCTGCGATGGGACCCTTTGGAAAAAAGGTTTAATAGTAAGATATTTCGGAAGGAGACTTTCACCAATAACTACCTCCATTTTGATAGTGCTCATCAGAGTCACACTGTCAAAAACATTCCAAAAGGGCAGCTCATCAGGGCATGTCGTATGACATCAAGTGATATTGATTTACATCAAGAATTTATGTTTATTAAAAAATTATTTTTAAACAGGGGATACCCCAGTATGTTGTTAGATGACCTCATTAGTTTAGTTTTGAGCAAAAGACAAACACATTATCCACCCATTTTGAACAATAAGGTTAACATGTTACCAACAGTTTTAGGTTTGAATACTCATACCAACACCTACGCAGCTGGTCCAGTGTGCTCTTTGGGTTTGAGCACAGATGGCTCAGCTATTAAGAAAGTAATACAGCGTAACTGGAAGATCATTAGAGGCAACAGGGATATTTCAAAAGTACTGGGAGAAAAACCAGCTTTTGTTTTTAGGAACACCTATAATGTTAAAAAAGCTCTTGAAAGTAATAAAAAGCAGTTAAGTAAAAACAACAAGAAAGGTGTTTTCCCCTGCTACAATTGTAATGTCTGCAGGTTTCTTTCTGTGGGGCCTTTGATAGCCCTTGAAAATATTGACCAAACTTTCCAGGTACCCCAATATGTTGATTGTAACACCAGTGGGGTAGTATATATTGGTCTTTGTAGCACCTGTCCGGCATTTTATGTCGGAATGACGACTAGATCTTTAAAAACACGTATTCGTGAGCACGTGTATGACATCAACACTCACAAAGACACTAATGCTTTATTTAAGCACTCTTTAATTTGTGTTAATTTTAAGAAATTTTTATTTTCTGTCTTAGAAGTATGTCACTCAGATGGGAGGGGGGGAGATTTTAAGAATTTTATTGAACAGAAGGAAGCCATGTGGCAAATTCGTTTAAAATCTGACAAGAGTCCAGGTTTAAATGGTATGATAAACATCAAATGCTTTCTAAAAAATGGCAAGTTGGACATTAAAAAGGAAAACACAGGTTCTCTGTTCTTATAACATGCAGGTTTGCTTTAAATGGTTTTAGACTTTGCATTAATTGTTTGATTGTTTAATTAACAGTATTATTTAAGGGTTGTGTTTTTATGTGACTAAGTATTCTGAAGAAGTCCTATGACGAAAGCGGTAATAAATTATTTCTACGCTATTTGACTTGTGGATTATTCCTACACCTTGTTTCCTAGCCTTTGCTTCTTTGTTCCGTTTTTCTTGTGGCATTTCGTTTTGATCACTTATGCTATCTCAGATGCAGACTACTTTTGTCAGTTTGTTTGGTTTGTTTGTAAGAATCCAATCTAATATTAAGTGTCTCCCTGAAGTTCTACTGATACTAGTAGGTGTGGTTATTAATTGTCTAAAGATGTACAACTTAATAAATTCAGTGGAGGCAGTGGGATTTATGCGTTGCCAGTCCATCTTTAAGTCTCCAAGTATTATAGTTTCATGGCTAATTTTAGATATCCAATACAGGATGTTTTCAGCAATATCAATGTTATTCCCTGGTGGTATATAAATTGCTGTTAAACATATATTTTTCCTATTGTTGAATTTAGGAGTGCTATTAGTTGTTCAACATTGTTAAATGTGGGTATTTCCTCTGGAAATAAGGTAATGGTTAGGAAATGTTTGTAGATGCATGCTACACCATCTACACTCTTGTTTTGTTGGTCATGCCTGAGTATACTGTATCCTGTGTGCGGTGGGGGGGTGAACTCATTATCCTTTATTTATTTGTTTAGCAAGATATCAGTAGCTATAACAACACCAGGAGTGTACGAGCCAAGATAAGCATGTATGTCATGGATTTTGTTGCACACACTTCTTAGGTTCATATTTAGCAGGGTGAGATTGGATTCTGTTTTTTTTTGCTGAGATGTATTAGGTGCCTAGTTTATTTTGCAGTTGGAAGTGATGGCTTTATGAAAAGTGGGACCAGGGTTGGGTCGATATCTCTGCCAATTTTTTGAATTGATATGTTACTATCCACACTATGGATGTTATTATTGATGACAGTTTTATCCCCACGTTGGTTAAATAGGAGAGTCATTATAGTTTATAGATGAGAAGATGAATAGAGCATCAAGCAGCCAATGGACACTGTCTTGATTTATAACTGCAAGGGATTTTCTCAGGTTTAATTATGTTTATTCATTGTCCATTGCGTTATATTACTGTTGGTTTTAGGTATATGCAAATAACAATATTTTAATATATGTTTTTTATATATATATATATATATATATATATATATATATATATATATTATAAATGCTCAGTTGAAGGCTACACAATTCTGATAGGCTTCATGTTCTGATATTGTCACATGAGAGCCAGGTTTGTGGGCTGTTTGTGCACAATATACCTCTTGAGCGATTTTTAATGTTAGTAGACTTCAAATTATGCGAGACTGAATTTAGCTTGCATAGTATCAAATACTGTTTTATAAATGTTTACTTTATGATAATATGTAAGAATTTCATGCTCCAAGAGTTAAGATCGCCTTGGGAACATTCCAACGCATTTGGATCTTACAGTTTTATTTTATTTGAACACTTGTAGTAATTGAGCGTATTATACAGTTTGCATTGTAAATAGTTTTTTATGATGAAATAACTGAAGATTTGTAACAACGTGGCGTATCAGCTGAAAGAACTGCTCGAAACCACCACGAAATAAATCCAACAGCATTTAATGATAAAAACAAAAACAGAAACAAGCGCTTTCACGCAATAAAATTGCGCTTCTTCAGGTTACCTGGCGTATCAGGGAACAAGGGGCTCTGAACGCCTGCAAGTTTGTGCTGATAGATGCCATATACAGTGTTATTTTATTTCTTGAATTCCGATTTTATGAGATGGAATCTTTTAATCTTATTTAAATCTATTGCAATATGCGCTTTTACGCTCATTGCATTTTAAAATAGATGAGCACTGTTATAAATGAGAAGTATATATGTCAATGTTATTTGAGTGCACTTGGTCACTTTAATTCTCTACCAGAGAAATGTTTATTGAATAATTGTTTTATTAGATCAATTAAGTGTGTTTCAAATGATATATAAAGGGAAGAAAAAACATTATTAACTAGATCTGATGAAGCGTGCATGGAGCACGTGAAAGCGCTCATCCCTTGTTTTTGTCTTTTCGAATAAAGTTGGAGGTTGGTGCAAATTTGGACTTTAGTGGTGTATCCTACAGTTCGTTTTCATGATATTTTGAGCCCTTGCTTGTTGCTGAGAGGATACTTCAGAAGTGTTTAGCGGTATTATATTTTCATATTTGGCTGCTGTTTTTTGTACCGCTACCTTCACACTATGGAGAATGTCAACCTGGAATTGGATTACAATCCGGAGTCGAGGGTTAATACTCTGAACATTGATGCCTTTCTACCACACAAGAGTAATCCTTTATTGACTCTCAATTTAACAGAATCAGTAAGCACAAGAAATGTGATTAATGGAAATGATGAAAATATGACTGATTTCTACAACCTAACCAGAGAACTAGAGAATAATCTGCATGAATTACAAAGATTTTCCTGGCAAAAAAAACATCTTGAAGCCTGTATTCACTTCAAAGTTATACCAATGGGATTGCGTGTCCTATGTATGCCTACGTATGGACAGCAATACCCCGACTTACTAAAAAAATGGCAGGACATGAATTTAGAACTGGGTTTCAAATATATTAAGTTACTATTGGAGTATTTTGAGCCATTAGAGATTGAGTTACAGAATAATACTGATGCACTGTATAAAACTATCATTGAGCGCTTCAAATCTGAAGCATGCATCAGAAGACTAAACAATATATCTACCCAGATCAATATTTACAGTGACAAACTTAGGCTCATAAAACAGTGAAAACTGATGAGAGACTATCATGATTTCGCTATGGGCAATATCTTTGTTTGGCCTAGAGCTTCAGAAAATAATTCATCGCAAACTGAGCACTCAACACGTTTGCGAGGTAGAGACCAGGAGTTTGTTGCATCTACGATGGAAGGTCATTCACATTTAGTGCTGAGGCTTCTACAACTGAGCTGACGCATTCCATAGCAAACAACGTCATGGAGGGGATGGAGCTGAATACACCGCCTCCTAACCAACAAGCGTTACATGCCTCAAATGATCACTTGAGAATGGGAGCCATTAAATGTACTACTCAGGTTATACATATGAATAGATCCACAGAAGCTTCTTTTCCGATCAAATTGGACAAGTTTTCGAGAGGGAGGTCACAGAGCAGAGGACCCAAAAAGCGGAAATATTCCCAAGACAGGTACGGACAGCAAAAGAAAGCCTGGAATTGACTTCCTTGGTTTTCAACTATTCTAATTATGTGTTATCTGACTCTGACTTACTGCTACTCAACAAGGGGTTGAATTTCATCCCTTCACAACCCAGCTTGTTGCATGAAACATTTAATGACTTAAGGTTGTTTGCCAGAAAAGTGGCGCTAAAAGTTTTCTTTAAAGCTAAAAATATTAAGAATGATGTGAGCAATAATGCAACTGTTAATATGTTAAAACAAAAGAGTACTTTTTCTCCACTGCTACCTCCGCCGGTAGAGTGTTTTGTCAAATTGTGTGAAAGAGATCTCTACACGTTTTACTCAAGTAAACATATTAACAACAAATTCTATAATTTAAACAATGCTGAATTTGTTTCTCTTAGAAGCCTACGCCTCAACAGAGATATTGTCATTACTCCAGCTGACAAAGGTGGAGGCGTAGTGTTGTTAGATAATGAAGAATACATATATAACATAGAAACATCTTTAGGAGTCACAGATACTTATAAGAACATAACAATAGATGATGTGAATGTTATAATGAACAGTATAAAAGATAATTTATATATGTTAATGTGTCGACAGGTTAGTAGTGAGATTTATGAGTTTTTAAATATCAAAAATCCACTCATACCATCCCTGAAGGGACTACCAAAAATACACAAAAAAGTATACCCTATGCCCATGCGACCCATTGTCTCTGGAAGAGGCTGGGCTACTTACAACATATCAGCATTCATGGAAAAAATGTTAAGACCACTGGTAGATAACATCCCCACCATTTTGAGAGACACACAACAGTTATTAGATGATATAGAATCAGTCAAGCATGATCTAACACACTTAGAATGCCTACTTTTAGTCACACTTGATGTATGTAATTTATTTACATGCATACCCAATGAATATGGCCTTCAAGCCATCAGGGAGTTGATGGTTAAAGAAAGTACATTTAAGGTAGATAGACAAATTCTTTTGGGCCAACTGTTGGAATTGGTGTTATATAATAATGTGTTCATGTTTAATTGCAAGTATTATCTACAAACATGGGGTGTCGCTATGGGCACCCCATGTGCGAATACTTACACTAATTTGGTTCTATATTTTTGGGAACAACACCACCTATTCAATAGCAGGTGGATGAATAAGATTCAACTATACAGGAGGTTTTGTTGACGATGTGGTCATAATATGGGCAGGAACAAAGACAGAGTTTCAGGATTTCTTACGTTATCTAGAATCCACTATGGAGTTCTTAAGATTCACGGCAGAATACTCCAATGACAACATTCATTTTTTAGATGTGAATTTATGGTTCAACATTGAACATGAGTTGACATCTAGATTATATAGAAAACCGTGTTGGAAAAACACATTATTGAATTTTAAAAGTATGCACCCAAGGCACGTGTTTACAGGGGTAGTGAAGAGTCAGTTTGTCAGATTAACTAAATTATGCAAAGATCAAGTGACTTTATCCAATGAGGCTGAAGTCATGGAGCAGCTCTTTTTACAGAGGGGTTATAAACCCAGTCTAGTTAGGAAGATAAAGAATTAAGTAATTGGTCCAGTAATGAAGGATACAGGATGTGAAAAATCCAGTGAAACTGAATTGAATTACATCAAACATCAGACATTAATCCTACCATACAGCAAAGGAGCTTATAATGAGAATAGGGTAAGATTTATGATGAAATATACCAATGACAATGCTGAACTTAGGAAAATCATAAGTAGACACTGGGGTGTGCTCACCATGGTGAATGATCTTAAGAATATAGTAGGTAATAAACCTTCCTTTACATTTCGCACATGTGATAACTTAAAAACTATTTTCAGTTTTGATTCCAACAAATCAAGGAAGAATCTTAAGACGGGAAGTTCAGTGTGGGGTGCGTTTCCATGCAAAAAATGTAACATGTGCCAATACATCACAGCAATAATCCGCTATCAGCACCCGCAAGGTTTTTTTAAATTTAAACCCCAACACTTTGCTGATTGCGATACCATGAATTTGATTTACATGGCGACTTGCATACAATGTGATGCCTTCTATATAGGGCTCACAAAAAGGAAACTTAAAGAGCATATATATAACCATATTTATGATATTCGAAAGAAAAATGAATTGAATGCCTTAGCCAGGCACATCAATTTGAATCCTACACATGAATTTAAATTCAGGGTTTTACAAGTGGTCAAGCAAAATCTAAGGATGGGAGATAACATCAATTATCTAGCACGTTTGGAGCTTGAATGGATTTTTAGATCAGGAGCACATATAGATCCAGGTATCAATAATTATATATCTCTAAAACCTATTCTAGAATATTAAGCATATGAAATCAGAAATTTTATGCAATAGTTTATGAGATATTTGAACTTAGTTAACAGCTTCAGAGTGACACAGTTAATAATTAGTATAAACTATTTGAATAGGGCTCACTACATACATTGCTTACATTTATCTTTACGTCTTCACATCTGTATTATATTTTGTGTCACCATCTCAGATTATTGTCAGCCTGTTCTGTTAAAGGCGTTTTTAGGGATATATGATCCATAATGTTAGTTGGTCATTTTAGAAACTTTTTAGTATGCATTACTATCCACACTATGGATGTTATTATTGATGACAATTTTATCCCCACGTTGGTTAAATAGGAGAGTCATTATAGTTTATAGATGAGAAGATGAATAGAGCATCAAGCAGCCAATGGACACTGTCTTGATTTATAACTGCAAGGGATTTTCTCAGGTTTAATTATGTTTATTCATTGTCCATTGCATTATATTACTGTTGGTTTTAGGTATATGCAAATAACAATATTTTAATATATATTTTTTATATATATACATTATAAATGCTCAGTTGAAGGCTACACAATTCTGATAGGCTTCATATTCTGATATTGTAACATGAGAGCCAGGTTTGTGGGCTGTTTGTGCACAATATACCTCTTGAGCGATTTTTAATGTGAGTAGACTTCAAATTATGCGAGACTGAATTTAGCTTGCATAGTATCAAATACTGTTTTATAAATGTTTACTTTATGATAATATGTAAGAATTTCATGTTCCAAGAGATAAGATCACTTTGGAATATTCCAACGCATTTGGATCTTACAGTTTTATTTTATTTGAACACTTGTAGTAATTGAGCGTATTATGCAGTTTGCATTGTAAATAGTTTTTTATGATGAAATAACTGAAGATTTGTAACAATGTGGCGTTTCAGGCAACAAGGGGCTCTGAACACTTGCAAGTTTGTGCTGATAGATGCCATATACAGCGTTATTTTATTTCTTGAATTCCGATTTTATGAGATGGAATCTTTTAATCTTATTTAAATCTATTGCAATATGCGCTTTTACACTCATTGCATTTTAAAATAGATGAGCACTGTTATAAATGAGAAGTATATATGTCAATGTTATTTGAGTGCACTTGGTCACTTTAATTCTCTACCAGAGAAATGTTTATTGAATAATTGTTTTATTAGATCAATTAAGTGTGTTTCAAATGATATATAAAGGGAAGAAAAACCATTATTAACTAGATATGATGAAGCGTGCATGGAGCACGTGAAAGCGCTCATCCCTTGTTTTTGTCTTTTCGAATAAAGTTGGAGGTTGGTGCAAATTTGGACTTTTGTGGTGTATCCTACAGTTCGTTTTCATGATACTGGTAAAATGTAATAGAGCAACAGTGGTGCTGTGCTGGGGCCTAAAGCTATGTTGTATTTCTCAGGACAGGTTATTTGAGGTTAGGTGTTACATCAGCTGCATATGGATGCATGTCTCTCTAACATTTTGGAGATGGGGGGGGAGAGAATTGCTATCGGTCTGTGTTATTAAACTCTCCAGATGTGATGCCTTTGTGCAGTGGTATGATGTACGACTTTTCCACAGTGATTGGAAGTATCTTCTTGCTATGGACTTATTAATTAGTATGGACACAGAGAAGGCTATGAATTCTGCAGCCATTTTTAGGTAGTCTGATGGTAGCTGGCCTACAGATACACAAGTAGTTGTTAGTTTAAGAAGCAACTTCCTTATGAGTAAGGTAGGTACTGGACTAAAATTGAAAAGCTGTAGTTGGTTTAGATTGCATGTGGTTAGAGTGGGGGGGGGCAGATGTGGTATTGTCTAAGAGAGATAATATTGTTTATATAAAGTAGGAATTAAACTGTGTGTGGATAGAGTCTGTCATATTGTCTGTTTTTGGAGAGAGACTAGTGGTCATGCCAGGTTGGAGTAGTTTATTTAGTGATGACCAAAAAAGTTTTGAGTTGTTTATATGTTTGGCTTTTAGGCTGGTATAGTATATTTGCTTCTCCTGTTTGATACTGAGTTTTTTAAGGTTTCTAAGATATGTAAATTGCTGGAAGGCATTTTGAGCTCTATTTTTATACCAGTTTCTGTTATCAGCCATAGTGTGGCGGTGGACTACACTCTTATTACGTACTGGTGCTAGATTATTTAGGCCTTTAAGAAAATGTTCTTAAATTGTTCCACAGCAGTATCTAGCTGCACTATTCTAAGTGCATAGCAGTTATATTTTTTAGTGTTTCACTGAAAATATCTTTGCTAAAATTGTGTGTATTTCGTATTTGATTACAGATATGTTGGTGAGTTCTAATACCATATGTTGGTTTGTGATTACTTATGCTATCTCAGATGCAGACTACTTTTGTCAGTTTGTCTGGTTTGTTTGTAAGAATCCAATCTAATATCAAGTGTCTCCCTGAATTTCTATTGATTCTAGTAGGTGTGGTTATTAATTGTCTAAAGATGTACGATTTAATAAATTCAGTGGAGGCAGTGGGATTTATGCGTTGCCAGTCCATCTTTAAGTCTCCAAGTATTATAGTTTCATGGCTAATTTGTTGAGATATCCAATACAGGATGTTTTCAGCAATATCAATGTTATTCCCTGGTGGTATATAAATTGCTGTTAAACATATATTTTTCCTATTGTTGAATTTAGGAGTGCTATTAGTAGTTCAACATTGTTAAATGTGGGTATTTCCTCTGGAAATAAGGTAATGGTTAGGAAATGTTTGTAGATGCATGCTACACCACCTACACTCTTGTTTTGTTGGTCATGCCTGAATATATTGTATCCGGGGGGGGGGGGGGTGATCTCATTATCCTTTATTTCTTTTTTTTTTTTGGGGGGTGGTGACCTCATTATCCTTTATTTCGTTTTTTTTGGGGGGGTGACCTCATTATCCTTTATTTCTTTTTTTTAGCAAGATATCAGTAGCTATAACTACACCAGGAGTGTACGAGCCAAGATAAGCATGTATGTCATGGATTTTGGTGCACACACTTCTTAGGTTCATATTTAGCAGGGTGAGATTGGATTCTGTTTTTTTTTTTTTGCTGAGATGTATTAGGTGCCTAGTTTATTTTGGAGTTGGAAGTGATGGCTTTATGAAAAGTGGGACCAGGGTTGGGTCGATATCTCTGCCAATTTTTTGAATTGATATTTTTCAGAGGGAATAGTGTGGCCAGTTATATTTTGGTCTGGGTTTGATATGTGACCATAAATATGGATGCTTAGTTTTATGATATTTATAGAAAAATAAATCAGATGTGGTTTGTTTGTAGAGATAGGGTGTTATGGAGAAATACATGCTGGGTAGATGTTGATATTCTTTGTGTGGATTGGTTGAAGTCCTAAATATTTGAAGGAGGTGGATTTGATAGTTGGTGATTACAGGCTAGTACAGTGAGGAGAAACCGTAAAATAATCTGACTTAAGGGCATCTTATTTAACTAGGGTTTTATTGTTTTTGTAAATTAGGATAAAAATGTTAGGAAGGTAGTGGATTGGTTGCAGAGATGTAATTTGATATTCATAGGAGGCAATGATTAAGACAATCTGTGGGTGTGTCTTGGGTGGTAACCTAGAGTGGGTGTTACTATTGGCAGTAATTGTATTGTTTTCCTAGAGGACTGAACCGATGCTGTTGGTCAGAGGAATATCTGGGTGGTGCTATGGAAGTATAAATGATGAGCAAGAGAGTGTGGGTGGGAGTTGGCAGTAGGGTAGAGGAGCAGAGTGAGCCCGAGCATTAGGAAGAGTGAACAAAGCAGGTTGGAAACTTGTCAAGAGACAGAGAAAACAATCAGTGACAATGTAAACAGCCACAAATCTGCTGAGAGATAAGTAAAAAACAATGTAGTTTAAAAGGCCTAGTAGTAGATGAATGTCTTCATTTTGTTGCTCTAGAACATAGTTTTAGTAGGAGAGTAAGTCCAGTATCACCTTGCCCTGACTAATGGTGGTAACAGTAAAAAATTGCACGGGACTATTTGAACACCTGTGTAATGTAAGAATGAACTTTAAAATGCAAAGTCCAAAAGCCTACCTCAACCCCCACAGATCAGCAAAACAATGAGAAAAAGTAAGCCAGAATGCAATATTTCACCTCTGGAAAAATACTGTCTGAGAACTCAAAAATGGTTACACAAGAGAAATAAATTTAAGGAAGGGAGACAGTGGTCTGCTAAAAACAATGAATTGAGTACAGTTAAAGTACCAATGGGAATACTGGGGTCTAAGAAAATGGAGCTATTATAGTGGACACAGTTCTTTGTTTGAGGCTGCCATAATATTTATAATATTCATACAAATATAGCCCACAGACTGGTGTTCAAACTGCAGACTTCACTGTTACATATCTATTTGCTTTCAGGGGCACTTGTATAGAAATATAAAAACACATTAAGATAGTTGAGTGCACTGAATCGATGTTGTCTGTTTGTAAACACTAGCTCAGAGCTGAAACTGGTTTAGTAACTGTCTCAGGCAAGAAAAATTAAGAAAGGATGTGGGGGAGATCATAGGTCAATTCTTTGAAGGCATGCACTTCCACTAAAGACAGGAGAATATAATATAATGAGTAACAAGTCTACAAGAAGTGAAGAAAAATACAACAGAAAGACATAGTTTGAGTAGCAGGAGTAAACGAGAGTGTCTGTTAGAAAGAAGAGTAAAAGCTGACCAGCAGGATGGCAGTGGAGAAGGGTTTACAGACTATCATTCTACAAACTAGGACACTGAAGTACTTGTCTTCAGACTAGTCACTATTGAGAAGACTGGAGGCCTCTGACACTTACTTAAACCACAAGGCCAGATGTGGTACACAGTTTGTCCTAGTTAAGTGGTAGTTGGATTGAATGTTCTCAGACTACCTATTGGGATGAGACTGCTGTGTGTATGTATCCAGTTAACTTAAAGCACAAGGCCAGAAATGGAACACAGTCTGCCCTAATTAAATGGTGGTTGGATTGAATGGATTTAGACTGCCTATTTGGCTAAGACTGCTTTTTGTATACATAAGCTTCCAGTGAGCCAGTTAAAAAAAGAGAAGAAAAAATGCCCATAGGACAATAAAAACTCTACAGTGTGGTAAGCAGCATTATACATTTTACAAAAGTGCATAATACAGAACATACAAGTCAAAAAAGAGAATTATATATCCTTTAGAGTATGCACAGGCATATAGACATATTAAACAGAGTGGACAAAATGTTCCATTTTGAGATTGCATCTACCCCTCCCATTTTTGTACATGGTGTTAGGGTGACACATCAACAGTGACAATCTGGATCTAATGCTCACGCTGCAAGGTGGCTGCCTGCATAGGTAACATGAAATAGTTTCACATTTAAAAAGTAGAGGATTGTACCTGATGAAAAAAAAATCCACCTAAACGAGAAAGTCCGTTTGAGGTCACAAAAACAGACTAAATGTTATGAACTACAAAATCAGACAAGGAAAGAGAAAAATAAAATCTATAGTGTTAATATACTAAAGCTGTGGAAGAAGTACAACATTTTTTAACTTGCAAGCTAGATTTCCAACAACAGAAATCAGAGAATCTCCACCTGAAGTACAACTAGAGGAAATCTTGTCAGAATAAAACACAGAAAATAAAATAATTTTAATTAAGAAATGAAGAACTGGTCTCAGGAGTACCTGGGAAATGAAACTAACTGGACATAACAGAGACAACACCCAGAAGGTTAGTCTGCAGCCTAACAGAGGACTGCAGTCACAGGAACGTATAATGAAACAAGTTGAATAGATGCGCAAATTAGAAGCAAAAGAAGAGTCAAAGTATATGGAGAAACCCAATAGTGCCAGCTCTTTAACATAATGGAAGTATCAAATTCTGCAATGATTTTATAAAATGGATTAGCATTTCAGAGTTTAATAGCTATTCCATGCATGAACTGATGAGCTCTTAAAGGACCTATGAACAGCAAGATACTTAGTATTAGACATGGCAAAGCGATATTGGCAGATATTGCATTCCCACTCTATCTAAAGAGAAACAAACTGCTATGTAGCCTGGCTTTCTTCATTACATAGTACTGCCATGTGGCCTACACAGAGCTCCAACCACCTTTCAGAGGTTGATGGATAAAATATTGAAGCTGCACTCATGATATACCTAGATGATGTGGTCTTTCATTCAAAGGGCTAGGAGTGTTACTTACAGAAATATAGACTGATTGAGCCACAGAGTGTTCTACAGAATGCGGATGTGGATATACAACATTTTTGTGAGAGTTTGAAAGACTTAGAGAACAAAGTGTTTTGTTTGAAGCTGCAATGGCAACTCTTCCATCTTGAGGTATGCTTATACTTCAGAGGTATTCCTTGTGGGCTATGGATAGGAAAAATGCCAACAAATTGCAATTACTATTCTGATCTTCTGAAGAAATGGTAGATGTTTAATACTGAAACTGGTTTTGGATACACTAGGATGCTAAAAGACTTTTTAGACCTATTGGAGACAGTTTGACATGTGAAGTTGAAGCCTTTCAGCAGCAACTATTGGTTAAATGCAGTAATGAAATGTGCCAATTAGCCCTAGATGAAAAGTTGAATAATGCTTCCATGTATAAAGTCAGACTTCGGAATCAGAAAACTAAGAAATTATGGAGAGACAATATTGATTTCTCCAGTGACATCTTTTCATGGCTGAAGGCTTGGAAAATGATGGACCAGGAAGCTGAGATTCAACAGTTAGATAAGGGTCAACAAGCACCGGGTTAGTCTCGGGCAGTGAAAGATCAGAGCATTCAAATCAGCTCCACCTCTACCACTGAATTGGATGTTCCAGTGGAAAGTGACCAATCCTTGAAGGCACCAGATGTTAGAAGGAAGATTACCAGTAATCCAAAATCAGCAGGAAGTCCAGAGATGCCATTGTTTTTTCTGAACCTCCTGATTCCAGTGAGAGATATGGATTACATCAGAGGGGGTTGGTTCTACAGCTGAGGCAGGAAATGGTGCATGTCTTTGGGAGTATCATCAATGGGCCATCAGCAAGAAAGCCTGGAATCAAGGAATCAATATGGAACATTTCTTCTGTAGTTCTGACACATGAACAATGTTGACTTTCCGTTATACCATCTGTTGAATTCAATGTGTGTGATACGATTTTAGATGAGAAATTATTTGTCAGACAGGTTATGCCTAGTTATATGCATTCTGATAATATACAAACACATGATATTAGTACTTTTAAAAGAAAAATAGTTTATACTCTCAATTACAACCATTGATGGAAGCATTTCTAAAGAATTGTGAAGCACAGATTTTTAATTATAAAATAAGTGATTTCCCCCATAGATGTTTCTATAATTTAAGTAGCAATGAAGGATTAGCACTTAAGGAGTTGCAACAGCATGAGAATTGTATTCACCCTGCTAATAAGGGGGGTGCAACAGTAGTGATGGACAAATCATTTTATTGTTTTTACTCAATTTTATTTTCAATTAAAAATAACATTTACATAATATTTTCAAATATCATTTTAAACAAATATATACAATATTTACAATAGCCTGACTTTCAACTATATACACTGTATGTTAGTAAATATAGAATTGACAGATCAGTTATTAGAGATACAATATTGATTATTGCAGAGTGTCCAACAAAGATATAACTTTCCTCCAAGGATTATTTACCAGTGTCCTGGGATAGATTCTTAGGTCTTTGATTTTTATTTCCATCGATGCAGTTGTCTTCAGTAAAGTGTAGAATTCTTCCAAGGTCAGTGAAGTATTTGAATTCCACGTTCTGGTTATGCATTTCCTAGATATAGCAATTATTTTCCATAACAAATACATATTTGTCTTATTCAGGTAGGGACCTTCATTTACATTTAGTGTAATCAATGCTTTAGTTAAGGTAAATGATTCTTTAAATAAAGCTTGTAAAAAATAATTAATTCCATTCCAATATGATTTCATTGCATTCGTAAAAAATATGAATCCAGACTGCTTTATTTGACTTTTCACACCTCCAGCAAAAACCATTTGTACAACAAACAACACTAGTTTTAACACAGAGATGTAATTTATTACCAACTTGTTCATTAATAGATGATGGGCCAGATCCACGAAGGCTTGCACGGAGTCTAAGAGTAGTGTAAGACTCCATGCAGCCTTCGCGATCCAGGAACAGCCCAAAGTCCGTGTAAGAGACAAGCTAAAACGGCTCTTATACGGAGTGGGCGTGGATAAGCTAATCACCTCACTTGCAGCCGAATAGCATGCAAATGAGGATGATTAGCGATCCAGGAAGCCCAAAACAACCCGTGTAAGAGCCGTTTTAGATGCAGAAATGTACTCAGTTGACAACTGAGTACGTTTCTGCAAAAACTGCAATGGAGCCATGTCAGCTCCAAATAAAGGGTGCATATGTGTCAGACAGCATGCCAATGGACAAATATGTGGCCATTGGCAAAGTAACCTGAGGCAAATATAATAAAAATATAATTTTTTTTTTCGGCGATTGCCGATGTTTAAACCCAGCGCGGGCTGCGCTGTATAAAACATAAAAACGAAGGTTATAAACCCACAAATGTGGGTTTTATGCAATACATGGAATGTCAATGCAGGGACCAGCAGACCAAAACCAACATGGCCACCGTGTAGTGGTTGCTAAGGGGGGAAGCTGAGTCTAAGACATGTAACTAAGCATTAGTAGGCAATCTGATGCAAATGAGTGTAAGGATACTGAATTCCACTGTCACATAGCAAATGAGCACAGTCTGAGTAGTGTAAGAGTTACAGAAGGGGGAGGAACAGAGTAGGAGATAGGTGACATCACAGGGGGGAATGGTAGAAAGAAATGCAGTTCATTGGAGGTCAGAGTTACATGACAGATGGCAGACAGATATCAGACAGATATCATGGAGAGAGGTGTGCCACTAACTAAACATGAGAAAGTCAAGAAATGGAAGGTGTACACTGTTGCCTACACCAAAGTTTCTTGCTGGATGTGTATGCGCATGTGTGCGCGCCATGAAGCGCGAGTAAGGCAGTGTTCGCACGTGTAAGGCAGACTGAGCATGTGGGAGCATGTTGGGAGATGTTTAACACTGTTTGCGCGGGCGTGCACGCGTTTTAATACGAATAAGCAGATTCTGAACCGTGTAAGTATGTGCGCGCGCGTGTAAGCCACTGTGAGCGTGTTTCTGCTGGTTTACACACGGCTCCACCCTGAGGAAACAGAAAGGAAAAAGGAAGCAACAGATTTAGTAGGAAGCTAGCAGGGAATACTGCTGGAGCTAGCAGGTGAAAACAATTAGATGCAGGCAATTACACAGGCAGAATAGTAGCCCAGCCCAGCACTTAAAACTCTGCAAACAGCAGTGCAGGATGTTTCTCTCAAGAGACACTGCAAGACAGGAGTTAAGTTATCAGAAGTGAAAACTGATAAAGCTGAACTCAGAGCAGAAATGTTAGGGGCTGCCATAGCTGTCATAATGAGACATAGGCGACTTGCTGAGGGTGGTGACAATGCAGATGGTGCCAGACAACCCACAGTGAGGAGACAGAGAAGAGTGTACAGGCCCAGGGTCACCTACCATGGGTTACATGAGCTGGAGATAGTAGAGCGCTATAGAGTAGACAGAGACTTCCTGCAGCAAATAGTGGAGCTGTGCAGGCCACGCCTCACACACAGAACCAACAGAGGGGAACCCATCCCAGTGGAAACCAAGGTATGTGTTGGCCTAAGAATACTAGCAACAGGTACCTTCCAGAGAACAACTGGTGATATGATGGGGATATCACAGGCATCAGCCTCCAGGGTACTGCACCAGTTCCTGAATGCCATGTCAGCACATGTCGGTGATCATGTATATTTCCCCAATGCCCGTGAGGTATTGGCCAGCAATATGCATCTCTTCCAGCAAATAGCGAAATACCCTGAGGTAGTGGGTGCAATAGACTGCACGCACATACGCATCAAAGCACCAGCTGGTGAGCGGGGTAGGGCATACATCAACCGCAAGGGCTTCCCCTCCATCAACTGCCAGGTCGTGTGTGATGCCCAGGGCATAATAATGAATGTGTGCGCTGGCTGTCCTGGGAGCTACCATGATTCCCACATCTGGCATTTGACGCAGCTGTACCAGACATTTGCCAATGGGGATATCCCGCATGGACACCTAGTGGGGGATGCAGGTTATGCACTGGAGCCGTGGCTGATGACACCCATCAGAAACGCACACACACCTGAACAGGAACGCCATAATGAGGCACACGCACAAACACGTAATGTAATAGAGCGTGTGTTTGGGCTGCTCAAGTCACGGTTCCGGTGTCTGGACACATCTGGTGGAGCCTTGCAGTACACACCAACTACATGTACCCAAATTGTCATGGTATGTGCTATGCTACATAATATGATCTTGCGAAAACAGCTGCAGCAGGACCAGCATAGGGCTGGGCCAAACAGCCCCCCACCATTGCCAAGGCCATCACAGGCAGAGCGTGACTTGGAGGAGGAACAACCTGAGCCTGCCCCGTAGGCAGAAGGAGGCATGCCCAGTATGCCCTGGCCTTGGCAAAGAGGCAACGCATAGCACATACACTGGCTCAGTAGGAACCCTGGGAATGATACCCCTCTCTGACTCACTCATATAGTAACAGGGATGCCTAACATGACACAACCTGCTCTCAAACATGTACAGGGAAGTGTAATATGTGCATCCGACAGAGGCAGCCCTGCAGCACCACCTGAGGCATGAATGCTATGTGTTAAGTAATGTAACACCATGTACTATATGCACACCTGAGGACCCTGACTAACATCCTACCCTCACCAAGCATCATGCCACAACATGACAATGAGATGATCAAGTGCAATAATTGACTGAAGTATCGCAGTTAGTCAAAGGGGATCCAATGTGTGCCAGTCTGGGATGACATGCTGAGCATGACATGATGCACCACCTGCTAGGACTGGCATGCACCTATCAGTGCAGGCTGTATGGATACTGGCAAAGGCTGTTGTTACCCACAGTGTGCCCTGAATAGGTAAGGCTCAAAACACAAACCTATCTCCATAGGTATCAGAAGGGATAAGAATAAGATAAGGGATAAGTCGAAACAGCAAGATGCATGCAGTCTAAACTCACCCAGTATGGAGAATGTTAATATCTGCTGTAACAGAAAACTGAGTCAAGGCTCACAACAGCACCCTAACACTACCAGGTTACACCTCATACTGTGCTGTACAGCCTCAAAACATGGAACAAGCTACAAAAGGAGGGTGACTAGCAAGAATTGTCAAGGATAACCACACCCCCATGTTGGTACCACAACAAAAAGCAGCATGGACTAGCCATGGTCAAGTAACAGTGGCTAAAACTGCCCCCCAGTTTATAGCCTGCTACAGACTACTGTCCCAACACCAGGAACTGCACCTGGCCTATGCTGGAATACATGAATATATCAAGTCCTCCAAACCACATTATATTGGGTGACTGAAAATACCCAGACATAGACTGGGAGCATTATACTAGCTCCAACAGTGTAGGACAAAAGTTCATAGAATCCATAAACCAAAAGGCCCAGGAACAACGTACCACTCCCACAAGAGGGGTAAGCATACTGGATGTGATAATCAGCAACATGTGTACTGGATGGCAAGATGAAAAGTGTATTGCTCACTGGTAAAACCAGACCATAGAGTAATCACACTGGATATACAAATCCTAACCACGGTCCCTGGCCAGAAAACCACAGTGGAAAACATGTGTAAAGTAATATTTGCACTCCTCCAAACTGATGTGGAATCCATTAAAGGTCCTGTGCAGGTGCAAAATATGGGCCACACCTCAGAACCTGTAATACAGCCATTCCATGAACACTGCCAGGAATGCTTGGATTATGCAATCCTAAATTAAAACAAGACACAATGCCATACACGCAGGAATCTGGCATGGTGGACACCAGCCATAACCAAACCATGCAAAAGAATGAGGAAGCTACTACATGATAGAGCAAACATAAACAATGAAGTAATCACTGATCAGTAGTATGGCAATAAAATCTGTCCACACATACAATCCACTAAGGCCAGCCACAACAAGTTGAATCTGTGAATCCTGAGGCAATGTTACACCTGCCCCAAGTACACAGACAACCTCCAACTCCACCCAAGAAATACAAATATATGTGAGAGATGCAACCATCTATCCAAACTGGAGGCTCAGCTCCCTCAACTCAGTACTCCCAAAACTAGTCAGGAGGAGAAGGTAACCACACACACCACAAACACAGTCCCACATAGACCTATCACAACTGCAAACCAAACGCATAAACACAGAAAAACATTCCCGGAGGCACAAATTACAAACACAGCACACCAACAGAGGCCTCTAAAGCAGACACCCAATCAAACAACCTCCAAACATAGCACATGCAACACATAGTACACAAAGCTGGTGTGCCAAACAGTCACAGGCCAGAAGGAGAAACAACATGCCTGATACAGTTGTAATAGGTGACTCCATAGTCAGACACACTGCAGACTGAACAAGGGAAAGGGTACAGTAAGCTGCCTGTAGGCTGCCACAATATGCCACATAACAGAAGTATGCAGGTCACTCCAAAGCAAGTAGAAATATGATGCAGTCATAGTCCATGCTGGTGTGAATGACCTGAGATGTACCTCCCTAGACTACATGAAAAGAGACATAGATGAGCTCTCTGATTATGTAGTCCAGGCCTGTATGACACTCACCGTTTGCAGCATCCTACCCTTACCAAGAATAATGCCACAGTACAAACACGGAATGATCAGTCATAGCAAGTGGCACACTTACTGGTGTCATTCCAAGGGGATCCAATGTCTGTCTGCTTGGGATGTCATGCTTGACAAGCCACGCAGCTGTTCTTGGGATGGCTTGCACCTGTTACCCCTGGGCGTCTGGATATTGGATAAGGCCTTTGCCACCTCCATAGAGCCTTTTGTAGGCAAGGCTGAAAAGACTGACCCACCACCCTAGAAAACATAAGTGGAAAGAAACATAAGGGTAATGCTGACCAATGCCAGATGTGTAAACCCCAATATGCATGCTCCCAAGGCCATCCCCAGTATGGAGAACATCGATGTCTGTGCAGTAACAGAAACCTGCTGCAAGCCTCCTGACTGCACACCAGCACTACCATGTTATACCACGTATCATGTGTTATGGCCCCAAAACCTGGAACAAAACATAAAAGGAGGGTGAGTATCCATATTCAGCACAGACACCCATATGTCCAGGTAACTGACAATGCACAAGGCATTGGAGTCCACCCATGTGCAACTAACTGTAGGCAAGACTGCTGTACAGTCTGTAGCATGCCACAGACCACACTCTCACACACAGGAACCCCACTCAGCCGTCCTGAAGACACTGGACAGTATGAATGTCCCACCAAATACCAAACAAGGTACCACAAATCACCACATAGGTGGTAAGCCATTATGTATGGAAGGAGTAACCAGGGACCTAGGGACACAAGTGGACAGTAACCTGTTATGTGACACCCACATTGACAATGTGGCTAGGAAGACTGTCTACATTTGACACCGTATCAGGAAAGGATTCACATCTACATCAACAGAGGTCATTGTGCCCCTATACTGTTCTCTAATCACACCCATAATCTAGTACAATGCCTCATATGGGATGTACCTTACCTGACACCTGCAGCAGTTAGAAAGACCTCAAAGGTACCTCACCAAGAGGATAAAGGGTCTCAAATATATGTCATATGCTGCCTGGCTGTAGACACCCCAGCTGAATGCAGTCACATACTGCCTACACAGAGGCATTGCATGCCTGTTGTAGAAGGCCATGCCCAACACAGGAGTAATGGACATGCTCCACACAGAAAACTCAAATCCATCGGAGCTGTGAGAGTGAGAGAGGTCAACCTCAACAAATAATGAAATAGGATGTGCTGGTGGGACAGATACATAATCCAGAGGCTCCCCACACCCTGGACCAGAATCCCACTCCATGTTAGGCAGAGCCCCTCACTGACACTCTTCAACAGGAATCTTGCCAAGTGGATGGATGATTGTAGAGTTACACTGGGGGTCTTCACTGTGTCATGTCCAGACAGAGGCACGGCAAAGCAAATCATAAATGGCCATAATATTCACATAGCAAGGGGTGGCAAAAGCCACACACACTCTGGCTAGGCTAACAAATGCCCTAGGGTGGATAGCCTAGTATGAACCTATGAACCTATGAAGATACAAATTGTACAGGACACTAAGGATAATCCCAAGGCTTTCACAACTGATGGTAGGAACTTTACATGATGGTAGGAATTCACAGATATGCTCTGAATCACACAAATATCACACACACACACACATATTGCCAACATACATCCTGACAGGTGCAGTGCAAACCCCCCGCACCCCCTAGAATGCAGAATATCTATCCCAGCAGACTGCTGGCCCCCTGACATTGCAGATGCTGAGGTAACAGCCAACATCTACAAAGCAAAACACACAGCAGCAATGGTATGAGATGGTGTCCTGGGCTTAGTGCAACATGGACTCCAAGATGAATGGAATGCCAAACCACACTACTGCTCAATGTCAGCCTTACCACAGAATATGTACCCAAAGAGCAGTGTACAACAACAGTGGTCCTTCTCAACAAAGGTGTTGCCTGAATGGATACTGAAAACTACTACCCCAGAATCCTAAGAAGCTCGGTCTGCACAGCTATGGAAAGGATCAGCATGTACCACAGACATAAAGATATTGGGGACCTACTGACACCAGACCCTACCCAGTGTGGCTTTCTTAAGTGCAGATCCTGCCCTAAACATGTTTGACTCAATTGAAACAGTCATTAAGGTCATTGATGAGGGCAATGTGGTCCACACAGCGTAGCTGGACCTTGCAAAGGCTTCTATACAATACCCTACGTGTTCATTATAGATAAGCTCACCAGCTTAAATATAAACCCCTATGTCAGTAGAGGGGTTGCAAACCAGACCAAGGACAGAACAGACATGGTCAGACATGCTGCAGCCATGTCAGACTACAAACCAGATATAACTGGCATCCCACAAGGCTTGGTCCTGGGATCTCCCTCATCTGGTATATATGTCCCATAGGTACAGGCAAACATGGAAGGACTGTGTCCGAACATGTTTGCAGAGGACTACAAACTGCTCACCACATATGATCCACCAGCTGACACAAGCATCCCACAAAAGGGCCACATAGAAACAGACAACTGGTGCCATAGCCATGTCAGCAAGCTAATTGCAGAAACGTGTATAGTCAACCCCCGTGGATATACAGTAAGTGCCCACCACTTACCACATATGTGTTAACCCATTATGTAGTTAACATGTAATGAGAGACCTGGGGATACAAGGTGATAGATATCCTGCATTGGACAAACATGTGCTGTAGTGTTTACAGAAACATACCATATACCCACCTAATCATGAAGGTTGTCAGATCTAGATAAGGGGAGGTCATTGTGGCTCTGCAGTCATCCTTCATCAGTGGTACAATCGACTACAATAGCCCCTGTGGGATGTACCTCAGCAGGCATCTCCATCAACCGTAAAGTCCCCAACAGTACCTCACCAGGAGTATCAAAGAGCTTGCACAGATGCCATGTGTTGCCTGTGTTGCTGGTATCAATAAACATGCTGCACCTTGTACAATCTGAATGGCAGTGAGCTATGCACATGAGAGACCTGAACCCCAGCACTGACTTACATAGGACAAGCTGTACTGCATGATCCATAACACAGAAGCCACCCCCACCCATGAGTGAACCCCAGTACAGGCTACCCATAGAGTCACTTATCAATCTTCCTCAATAGGAATCTTGATGAGTGGATGGGAGATGGTAGCTTTATCCTGGGTATCACTGTCATGTCATAGGTAGACAGAGGCACAGTATACTAACCATGACATATGTCATGGCAAACTCCACTTACAATGTGTGTTGAAGGACAAACACACTCTCCAACTAGCATTAGACATGGACTAGGGCACATCGCTAGTGTTTGCAAATGTACACCTATGTTGTGGAATACACTACCAATGTTGGACAAGCCTGGTTTAAGTAGTTCATATCTGAACAGAATGCAACATGGTCAGATGTACACAACTGGCCCCTAACCAGGCTGTTGTGCTCACTATCAAAATGTAAAGCAGTGATAGCACTAAAGCCCAGGATACTGTCCACCACAGTCAAAGTACTACCAGTACACTATACAGTACTACAGTGTTTGGTCAGTGTGAAAGGATGTTGACAACTGTATGCAAAGTATCCCATGCAAACACTGCAGGCACAGTATAATCCTGTTGTGTTCACACACAAAGCAGTTGTACAGCAACTACACAACATGACACACAACACACAACCATAAACGGGTGATATTTGTTGAAGTTCACACTGATCCACAAATGTGGTGGCCTGCAGAGTCCAACATATGGAATGCTCACACTGGGCATGCTCACACACTTTGATAAATGAGACATATGTCAGACAACATGCCATGGGAAGGCTGAACTGGGCATGCTCACACACTTAGGCCAAATCTCAGTTTAGCAGTTGGACACACATATCTGGTATTTTTATGTGTTATTCCAGGAACCAACCACATTACAGCAGTCTGCCCAGTGCACACAGTTAAATGACTACAGAGACATACGTGATATAGTGGATCCCTCCCATATGCAAACATCTTCCACAGATGCACAAGATGTTCATACAAACAGGGAATGCTATGGCAATAAAGATGTGCAAACAGTCTACCAGCAACAAATAATGTGCATTTGACAATTAAACATATGGGTGTAGAGGTCAACACTAGGCTGTTTGCCCTAGGGAATGACAGCTTAGCCAGAGTGTGCTTGGTGTCTGCCTCCCCACAGGATGCACATTCCCCTTTCTAAACACTGATGATGTCAGCACCCTATAAGTACAGCAGGAGAAAATAAACTTCCCAGTAATGTGAATAGCGCGCTCTGCTAATGCGTCTGTTACAAGTGTCATAACATAGTTAGGTAGGGGTTTGAATCTTGCAAATGCTCAGAGTGAGTGGGGATGGTGTGTGTGTAAGTCTGTGGGAGAGAAATGTCCCTTTTGGCAACTAGGAAAACACACTACAGGATGCACATTCACCTTTCTAAACACCGATGATGTCAGCACTCTAAAAGTATAGCAGGAGAAGGGAAACCTCCCAGTAATGTGAATAGCGCACTCCGCTAATGCGTCCGTCACAAGTGTCATAACATAGTTAGGTAGGGGTTTGAATCCTGCAAATGCTCAGTGTGTGTGTGTGTGTGGGAGTGGGGTTGGTGTGTGTGTAAGTCTGTGGGAGAGAAATGTCCCTTTTGGCAACTGGGAAAACACACTACAGGATGCACATTCCCCTTTCTAAACACCGATGATGTCAGCACTCTAAGTACAGCAGGAAAAGAGAAACCTCCCAGTAATGCGAATAGCGCACCCTGCTAATGCGTCCGTCTCAAGTGCCATAACATAGTTAGGTAGGGGTTTGAATCCTGCGAATGGCAAGTGTGTGTGTGTGTTTGTCTGAGGGGGGTTAGTGTGTGTGAGGGAAACGTCCCTTTTGGCAACTAGGAGAACAGACTACAGGATGCACATTTCCCTTTCTAAACACTGATGATGTCAGCACCCTATAAGTACAGCAAGAGAAGGGAAACCTCCCAGTAATGCGAATAGCACACTCTGCTAATGTGTCCGTCTTGAGTGTCATAAAATAGTCAGATAGGGGTTTGAATCCAGCAATTGGCAAGTGTGTGTTTTTGGCTGAGGGGGGTTAGTGTGTGTGAGGACAATGTCCCTTTTGGCAACTAGGTGAACAGACTACAGGATGCACATTTCCCTTTCTAAACACTGATGATGTCAGCACCCTATAAGTACAGCAAGAGAAGGAAAACCTCCCAGTAATGCGAATAGCGTGCTCTGCTAATGCGTCCGTCTCAAGTGTCATAATATAGTTAGGTAGGGGGTTGAATCCTGCAAATGGCAAGTGTGTGTGTTTGTCTGAGGGGGGTTTGTGTGTGAGGGAAATGTCCCTTTTGGCAACTAGGAGAACAGACTACAGGATGCACATTTCCCTTTCTAAACACTGATGATGTCAGTACCCTATAAGTACAGCAAGAGAAGGGAAACATCCCAGTAATGCGAATAGCACACTCTGCTAATGTGTCCATCTCGAGTGTCATAACATAATCAAATAGGGGTTTGAATCCTGCAATTGGCAAGTGTGTGTTTTTGGCTGAGGGGGGTTAGTGTGTGTGAGGACAATGTCCCTTTTGGCAACTAGGTGAACAGACTACAGGATGCACATTCCCCTTTCTAAACACTGTTCAGCTGAAGGCCATGGCTCTGGCACAAGTTGTCTGTTTCTATGATGCCCCTTTGGAAGATGCTTGTGTCGGCTGGAGAGTCGATTATGGTGGCCAGTTTGCAGTCATCTGCATATTTGGTCAGCCACAGTCTGTCTGTGTTGGCCTGTACCTCCAATAAATATATACCAAACAAGAGAGGTCCCAGGACTGAGCCTTGTGGGACACAACTCGTAACTGGTTTGGAGTCTGGCATGGCTCCAGCAATTCTAACCATGTGGGTTCTGTCCTTGAGCCACTGTGCAATCCATCTAGTGACATAGGGGCTTATATTTAAGCTGGTGAGCTTCTCTAGAATGCCCAAGTGGGGTATTGTTGTGAAGGCTTTGCAAGGTCCAGGTAGGCTGTGTGAACCACCTTCCCTCGTCAATGGCCTTGGTGACTGTTTCAAAGAAATCAACCAGGTTAAACCTGGTAGTGCTGGTGTGCTCTCAGTAGCCCTGAACCAGGCATCTGTTACTGCACAGATATCGATGTTCTCCATGCCAAGGAGTGTTTTGGGTGCATGCATCTGGAGGTTTAGACTTCTGGCGTTGGGTAGCATTACTCTTAGTTTCTTATCCCTTGTGATACCTATGAAGGTGGGTTTGTCATTTGAGCCTTGCCTAACATAGGCACTATGGGGGTAGCAAGAGCCTTTGCCAATATCTGAAAGCCCAGGGTGACAGGTGCAGGCCGTCCCTAGCGAAGCAGGTAGTTCAACAGAAGATGAATATGTGAAGGTGTAGTGCCTGTGATTAGTTAGCAGTAGCATATATGACTGCTCACGTGGACACATGCCAGGTAAGTCATATGCACTGTGTCACAGGCAATGTACATGTGAACAGGACAAACAGTGACATCCTGTCAAGTGGGACATGGACATACATATAGTAAGCTATGCAGATGGCACTAGGAGTCCACAGAAGCTCTATAACTATGCATTGCAGGTGTGATCAGTATTCCAGGGTAATTGCAAGCAAACATGCATGCAAACAAAGCTACAGTAAACAGGGCTGCATGTAGTCCATTGTACAACAAACAAGCTGTACCAGTTCCAGTAGGTAACACTGCAAATATGCAGGCACTATGCACATGTACATGGAAATACATGGGTCAGATGGCTAGGGTCCAGTCTCAGTGCACACAAGTGTACAGACCATGTACTGTCAGGATGTACAATAACTGGATGGAAACCCATGTGCTCATACCTGCAGTAATACACATGTCAAATAACAGACACTGAGCCTTCACTCAGTGGTTCCATACTTAGTAGGATGTATGCTACCTGGCCTGCCACCACAGTATCCCTGACATATATGGGGACTCTCCCTCCAATGACAGTTAGTTATGTGTGTTGGGGCTGTCTAGCATGGTATGAGATGTGAGCATGCAGTGTTAGGGTGCTCCTGTGTGTCCTGTACCAGTCGTGCAGTACTGCACACATATCAACATCCTCAAGCATCTGCATTGCAGAGTCCAGTGTGGGCAACATGCCACTTGCAATTTACATGTCCATCACTGCGTATTACTACATTCATTACCTTATCCCCTGTGCTACCTATGTATGTAGCCTTCTGTTGACATCATTACCACCAGTATGCCAACATGTGCAGATGATACACTATGGTACTTACCATGGGTGTAGACAACAGGACATGACAATCACACACTTACTGCATCAGGCATGCTGTGATATACCCACAATTAATTCAGCACACAGTACTGTTAACAACATGATACTATTACTACACATCTATGTGGACACCCTGTGCATCAGCAACATGTTAACCTGTACCTGCACAGTTGTTACAGATTGCAGGAGGTGCCACCGTTTCATCATATGCACAGGGTGTGAACTTGGTATGCCTGAGTCAGCCACCGATACCACCGATTGACATGTATGTGTATGTGTGTTGGTGAGGGACAGCAGTAGAAGGTGGAGCAATGTTGATGCAGTGTGTGCGTGTATGCGGTAGCCCTAGGTGTTGTCAATTCGCATGCGTGTATGGATGCACACAGTTCCACCTCATGGCTGCCATATACTGGTGTTTGTGGACAGCCACAGACTGTACCTGCCAGGTCATACAGATCAGTGTCTCTGGCCACGGACACAGTACCTGTGCCTTGCAGGGGTGCTACGGACCGTATCCAGTACCAACCCAGACTGGGTACTGTCATCAGAAGCAGGTGTTCGTTGACTGGACACAGATCCCTGTCGGACCCGGCCAGAGCCACGTGCCCATGGTCTCCTGGGGCGGTCTGATGACAGCACAGACCCAGCATTGCTGGGGCTGCTGCTGGCACTACAGGGGTGGCCGCGGCCCTGTTGTCATCCGCGACGACTGCCAGCTGCTGCTGTTGCTGGCATACAGCCACGTCGATGCCTCAACCGCCCACCATCGCCCTGGCTCATGGACATGTAGTTGTGGAACCGGTCTAATATGTCCCCACAATGTCTGTCTATGACATAGGTGAAATCACGGATGGCAGCCGCAATGTTACGCATACTGTCAGTCATGGCTGTGCGACATGCTGTCAGCTCCCTCAGACCCTGTCTGGTGTACCGTTCCATATGTGACTGTGCCTGCATGACAGCCTGAAACATAGCTGAGGTTGTAAGACCTCTGTGGGCACGTCTGACAGGGGCAGTACGCCCACGGATGCTCCCACGAGAACCCCTGGACATCTGTCTGTGTGGTACCATCTCTGGGCCATGCCCATGGCTGCTGTGTGGGGAGGCATGTGCCACAGACACCACATTACCCTGGTCAATGCCCACTGTATGCTGTCCATCACCTAGGGACATTGGTGACAAAGGGTGTATTGGCAGGATAACTGTGCGCATTGATGGGGTCGACAGCTGTGTACTGTCAATTGGCTGACCAATGGCGGACCCTGGCATACTTTCCTGTGCCATTACACAGATGTCATCATTATCAGTACCCACAGCACCTGATTCAGGTTCCCTGCTACATGACCCAAAAAAACGAACTGAAATGCAAAGAAGTCACAAAAAAAGAACACACCAGCACGGACCAGGAGCTGTGAAAAGTTCAAAATGAAAGTCCAACAGTAACTGGTTTCAATTCCCAAGGGTAATACCAAGTTCCAGCAATGAGTGCACAAGTAGAAATTCTACAATGCAAACCATAGATTGTAGTTGAATAAACGTTGAACCAAGGATCTCCAAAAAAGAACTTTAATTCGACCAAACAGCAAAAAAACAGTTTAACCAAGCGCTTTCGCCTGGACTATTCCAGGCTTTTTCAAGGTGAAAATGTAAGTGCAGCAGTGCTGGTTAAATACACAAACTAATTAACCAATAATACAATTAAGAACAATTAAAAAACAATTAAAGTTCAAGAAAAAATGTACATTTAAAGTGCCAAAGTGCTTTCTTCTCCTCAGTATAAATCTAGTAAGAAACTTCAATAAGTTTTTTTATGTGTTTAGTTTCTCTTATTTGTTAAGTTAATGTTATTTGTTAAACTACATATAACTGAGGGTTTGGAGAAGCCATTAAAAACCAAATGTAAAAATGATAAAATAAAATATAAAATCATGATAAACCATATTCTCATGTAAAGGTGACTAAACTGTTTAAGATGTCACAAATCTTACCATACTTAATAAACTTAGATGTCCTGTTTGTATAATATTTCTTAAACCAATACACCATCTCAAGATTATATTGTTTGTGTGTGACACATTTACCTTAAATCAGACTGAACATTAAAATTAATATGTGTGAAGAATCAAATAAAAACAACTTAATTTAAAAAACATTTTCTGTTTTTTAAAAAAGTACATCTGTGTTTTATGCATTATGACAAACAAAGTTAAAACACAGAATTTTTTCCCTGCTACATGACACCAGAGCAGCAACAGAACCTGTGGGAGGGAAACAGGAAACACAGTTTACAATGTCTACACATTACCAGTGATGCACACATGCACACGTGCACAGGTGCACACGTGCACACATGCACAGGTGCACACATGCACACGTGCACACATGCACAGGTGCACAGGTGCACACATGCACAGGTGCACACATGCACAGGTGCACAGGTGCACACGTGCACACATGCACAGGTGCACACGTGCACACATGCACACATGCACAGGTGCACACATGCACACAGTTTCACACAATTGTACAGTACTCAGTATGCGTGATATCAACACACAGACACAGACACACCTACATGCATACAAAGAGCACTACTAAGTGAGCCAAATAGTACTATTACTATCAACACTATTACAGGAATTGTTAATACACACTCACCAGCATGGATAGGCTGCATTGCTGTTATACCAGAGGGTCCTGCAGACGTGAAGAAACTAATGTCAGTGGGCACAACTGTGCCATTGTTACTGAGTATGATACAGGTCAGTAGTACAACAGTCGCCTTTCACAGGTCAGCTGCTAATATTGAGGATATCACACTTGCACATTAAAAACTATGGTGACAGCTACAAACCAAGGACACACCTCTCACATGCATTAACTACCAGTGTACACAACAGTCAACTATACATATGGCATATTACCTGCACGTTCACTGTCTTGCTGCTGCGTGGCTCCAGCCTCCATCATAATGCATGTCTGCTGCTGTTGTTGTTGCTGGTGGACTGGAGCCACTACACTCATGAGTAGTCCCTCCAGTCTGGTGAGTGGGGGATGTGTAGCCACCCCACCACCTGTGGCGACCTGTTGCCTGTGGATATCCGACGCACGCTGACGGACATGTCTGATTAAATCACTGCAGTGATGTCGTACCTGCTCATATGTCCAATTATGCGTGCCTATGTCATTTACCCGACGGACAAGGTCTTGCCACAGTGCAGCCCTCTCCTGCTGATTCTGGCTTGTGCGGAAAAAGAGTATTGCATAATCCCGCACCAGGCTCTGGTGTATCTCCTCATCCTCAGCTGTGGAGTAGGTGGGATTCTGCGGGTGGGCCATGTACCTGAGAAAGAAAATAACCTGGTATCAGCAATATATGTCAGCAGAATTTGGCACACATACTACACATGCTACTCAACTGTTATGATACAACATAACTCACATATGTAGCATCTGTCTGTCTATTGGTGGATACACATGTAGATGGCCAGGTATCAGTGCTCAGCCAGCAACTGTGCAACAGTACCTGGCACACTCCATACGACATACTACCAAACCCCAGCAGTCAGAACACTGATTCAGGTCAAGAGCACCTCCTCACTCTGGGGGTTTGTATCTAGGTACTGTATGGCCTACATAATCAACTACTGTGAGCTGACCACACGCTGATTGCCCTGGATATACATATCCCACCTCCACCACCAGCACAAATGACTATAGTGCATAACATTACAGATACAAACTTTACACTTTTTAACAGTGACATGGTATCCTTTCAGCCCACTGGGCCAATGGCAGATACAACCCACAATGCTGACCCCTACACAATTGCTTTCTACAGACATCTCCGAGAATGCATGGATCATGCAATCCCATATATGACCAAGACACTCTCCACAAAGGGACAGCATCCTGTCTGGTGGACCCCAGCCATAGACAGATTGTATTACAGAAGATGGAAGCTACTGCAAGACAGAGCATAATTCCATAAAGGGAGGGCATGTCTGATCTATTTTCCATCATACAAACATCCATGGGCAACTTTGAGAGGGAAATCAAGAGGGACACTACAGATAACCAGAAGGCCTTCTTCAGTTATGTTAGCAACCTGGTCAGGATCCATCCTCTATGCCCATAGTTAGTACACAACAACACATATTTCACTGGCACCACAGATATTGACAACATTGTGGCAGACAGGTTCAGTGCAGGTGTCACCCCACCCTCTCCCCCAAAATAAGACATAGTTATCCCAGCTGACTGTAACCTCCCTGTCATCACAGATGTCCAGGTGAGAGCCACCCTCAGGACAGCAGAATACACAACATGAATGGAACCTGATGGTATCCCCAGTTGCATGCTACATAAACTCTGACAGGAGCTAAACACACATATAGAAGTGCTATGTAACACTAGCCTGACTACAGGATATGTACCTGTACACTGGCACAGCAGCAGTGGTTTCACTCCACGAAGGAGGCACCTCAACATACCAATACAATACAACACAATACATTACATTACAATACAATACTATACAATATGCTATTGCCCTGGGACTACAGCAGCGTACTGTTCTGCTACCCTGACCATTGTGACACATGTGGTGTGATGGTACCTGCTGCTGTCACACAGTTACACAGGGTGACTCATATGGCATATTACCTATCTGACTAACATTCAGCAGGGGTATGTGTGACATGTACTCATGGGGAGTCTTGCTTCTTAACACTGTGAGGTTTATTGCAGGGTATGTCTTATCTGTGGGTAGGAACTTTTACCTCCACATGTGCACTCTATTGCAGTGGCACGGACGACACACAGCAGACATTTAGGTTGTGGATGGTGTGGGTTGTTACTATGGTTGTTTGACATCTGTCATGGGTGTGGCTTACATATGTAAATCCGGGAGTGGTAACTTCTATGTGGGTAGTATATGTGTACTCTGTGGTGTTGTCAGTCACTGTGCATTGGTAATGTGCTTGAGTGCATTGTCACAGTGTTGTATATGTCACTGTGTCCTTCTCCATATCTGTAGCTGTTATGTGAGGTCCATACCATGGCATCCATTATGTGGTGTGGAGGGGTACACCGACCTACATGTCCATAGCTGACACACCATGTCCACTGACACATACCATGTGCAGGTATTCCAGGGATAGTGTGCCACTGTGAATATCATTGGGGCCACTATTGTACACATTTATGACCCTGTTCACCCCTGACACATGCAGTGGTGGGCAGCCAAACACATATCTGGTGGTTACTGGTGTAGGTGATCTGGAATGTGGTATGGTACTCCGGTTTTGACACTGGTGTTTACTCCATGC
This sequence comes from Protopterus annectens, assembly GCF_019279795.1. NCBI lineage: Eukaryota > Metazoa > Chordata > Ceratodontiformes > Protopteridae > Protopterus > Protopterus annectens. The sequence goes on from NC_056749.1 coordinate 158,127,559, forward strand.
CTTTGTCACCAGGCACCTGTTGCAATACATCTGTACACATGTGCCTCACTCAGAATTTATATACATCTCTCTCTCTCTCTATATATATATATATATATATATATATATATATATATGTATATAGATATATCTATATGTATATATATATATATATATATATATATATATATATATATATATATATATATATGTCTGTATACATATACACATATATATATTGATGTACATATATTGCTATAGATGTGGAGAGGGGGGGGACAGGCTGTGTTGCAGGTCGTCATATACAGTCATACCTGTAGATAGTCAGATCAGTCTGTCTATGTATATGTATCTACATATATCTATATCTGTATGTGTGCATTACATAGATATGTTTGTACAATATTCTATCTACATCTGTCTATGTATTCCTACATCTCTCTCTCTATGTATGTATACATATATGCATATCATATATATATATATATATATATATATATATATATATATATATATATATATACACATACATATGTTGACATATCCATATGTTAGACAGGTATATCAACATATTTGTCTACCATACTGTATACACACACTAACATACTGCTAAACATACATAACTGTGAAACCTACTTTGTACATGGCACTACAACCTACAATCAACCAACATTGATATGTGCACATAGATGCTCTCACATACAAATGTATGTACAGCCTTCACTGATAGTTGCTGTATGTCCCCTGCCCTTTACACATCTTCATATACATATGGATACTGACCAATGACACATATGGAGGGTTCACAGTATGTAGACCTTTATAGTATTACTTTACATTACCTGTGTTTGTCACAGCTGCTTGTGTTGCCATCTGGTTCTCTGTCCTGCTGCTCCACTTCCCAGTTGTCAGCTTTCAGGTAGCTGTTGCTGAACAATTTGTTTGTGTCTGCTTAATTGCAATTTTCTCTGTCTCTGTCTGTCTCTCTCTCTCTCTCTCTGTCTCTCACGTCCTTCTCAGGGTGCAATGAAAGTATTGCATGTGTGGACTGGGAGTACAGCATACTTTTGTAGGTATCTGCATATGCCCATGTGATGGCCTCTGCACCAATTGTTAGCCAGCATTTGCTAATTGCATGCAGCCAGTTGTGTACTGATTGCAGTTCTCACTGTGATTTCAGAACAGTGCTATAAAAAGGTATGTGAGATAGGCGTAGCCCTTTCAGATTTTAAGGGCAGGGACCATGCTGTTATGCTGTGGACAATGTTCTGTGAGTGTAAAGGTTGGTATCTCTCTCATATTTCCAGGTGTGTTGTAGATTAACATTCCTCCATTCATTTCTCCAGTTTCCTGTACTAACTGTGTATGTACACTGCCACCTACAACTACTACTACTGTTAATGTGTGTGTGTGTGCTTTCCTTTCACTTTTGCTTGCACTTTGTTGCTAAGGCTTCAATAGTTGCCCTTTACAGTCACTACTTGTATGCCTGCTAGGTGTCTTGACTGTAGTGTGCTGCTGTAGCTTTTCTATTTTCCATGTACATTCACACCTTGGAATGCTTGCTATATCTGCTAGGGTGTTACAGCATGCAGTGTGGTCTGGCCATGGTGTGGGCCTTGACATCTATTAGGGTATTTGAGTATGCTGCTGAGCAGGCCCCAGAGACTTTCAGGTTCATCTGTTATGTGCCTCATGGAATGGTACATATCAGTGGGGTACACCCATTAAAATGTCTGGTATGCTGCAGTTGTGACTGTGGGTTGGCATGAGCATATGTATTACTACACTTTTTCTGCCATGCAAATGATGAATACTTTCAGGACTCCAGTTACCATTGCATGTGTTACACCTTTCTGCCTACTGTTTGTACATTTCACATGGGGTCTGTGGGGCATCCCTGTAAGTCATTCACTGTTGCTATGTCTAGGCTCTTAACTATTCAAATATGGTGGTGTCAGACCCGTCATGTGTACAGATATGTGCAGCTTGTCCACATTTCTGCCTCATATTTTGGTCAATATCTCATGCACACTTTTTCTGGCAAGTCACTTTGGGCTCAAGTCAGAATATGGTGACAAACATTCAAGTTTCAGACTGCATACCCTTCCAAACATCCCACAAAGTGCAGACCCTGTTACTCTCTGAACTGTCTGCGTTTGTTGTAACATTATTTGTAATGTGTCCCTGGTTTTGGGCCTTTGCTCCACATATTTTATTACTTGGTCCAGATGTGTTCCTGTAAGAGGTTGTGGGGTATGGGCAGTGCTTATCCTGCTCTGAGTATGTGTGTGGCTTGAAAGGTGCTATAGTGACATTATTACCTACTAGCTTCCAACTAGCATGGCTGTTTCTGTTCACATACTACTATTATGGAAATCCACTAGTTTTGATAGTAATTCTAAATGGCATGCTTTGTGTACTACACATCTATATTCCCTTTACATTCATTCCTACTATTACATGATATATTTATTTTAGCACAATGTTCTTGTATAAGAGTCATGGCTTAGTGGTAAGTCATGCAGACTACTGTTTCCAAGGTCCTGGGTTCGGGACTCACAGTGGGATTTTATTTTACTTTTGAGCTGAGTACAGGACCTGTCAATCAAAGTGACTAAGGCACTTTTAAGCAGTTGTAACCGGGTTAGCGCTGGTTTGCGCGGAGCTCACGCATGCGCACTGGCGGTTATCTCCGCGCACACCCGCTTACAACCGCTTAAACGTGCTCACTCTTGCACACAGAAAAGAAAATGGGGAGACAGGAAAGTGGTGAAAAAGGGGTCACAAAGAGGGTAAGACAGTAGGGAAACAAGCTTGGGATGTGCAGGAAGGATGTAGGTAAGGCCCATAGCTGCCCATTTCTTCATCAGCAACAGCTGTGCATATGTATGTAATTTGGTGTGACATTTGAAACCTTCCACCCCTGAGAGAGGTGTCAGAACAACAATAATACTTGTTGTACAGCCAATTGTAATTGATAGGTTCCATGTCCAGTAGACATGGGTGCGGAATGGGCAGCTATGTATGGGGCGTAATTTTTTTGTGGGTACAGAGTGCCCTTTTTTTTTTTTTTTTTTTTTCAGGTGAGAGTGGTATGTCAGGTGAAGGAAGTCGGTACAGCTGGGGAGGTAGGTTGGGTAGGTAAACAGACAAGACAAACAAGACGCATACAGGGGCGGTGTATGACACGTGTGGGGGGGTTACGCAATTGACGGGGATGGAGGTTTGGATATCCAGAGCCCATGAGCTCACAGATGGCAACAGTGGAACTGATATCCCCACCCATAGGCAGTTGCCACTGTTCCTTCACTGCCCAGGACGGGGCTGTGTAGGCGGGGCAACAGGCATGCCTGTTAGTTGCGCCACCCATGCCTCGAGCTGGCGTAGGGGCTCGAGAACAGAGTCCCGATTCTCCCTACGCACCACAGTCTGGACGCTACGGAGGGTGAGTGGTGGTTCTCCTCCGGCCACACTTGCAGAGGGGGGGCGAGCCCCATCCCCTGCAGCGCTTCCTCCTGCAGGTGGCACAGGGCCACCGGAGGAGGGTCCGGACTTGGCACTAGTGCCAGGTGCACTTGCCAGCTGAGGTGGGAGAGGTGGGTCCGCTGGAACCCGCCTTCCCTGTCATACTATGTTTTGCATTATGTCATGACAGTTTGGGTTAGTGACATATAATACCATTCACAATTAGTTGTAACAGCATGCATTAGTATTCCCATTAACCAAACACCCAGATATTCACACCATTGAACAGCGTGCATAACACATGCATAATTTGAACAGAAATACACAGTCCAACAACATGCAGGGTTAATTGATGGCAACAGGCCATCAGGTGTGGATGTATGAACAAGGCAGATGCATCAACAGACATGCAAATATATATGACCCAACAGGACAAACATCCAGGGGTGTTAATTGTGATTGCACATACCATTTTCACGTGGAATGGGTTATATGTGGTTATAGGGTGGGGTGAAGAAAGTAATATTAACACCTTCGAATAACAATACATATGCTGTACATTTCTAATAGCTACAGTTATATACACACTACTGTTCTAACTACAGTTTCCTATATGATAACTATTTCAACTTGGTGATAGGACTGTTACTGCAACATCAATATACATTTTATGGTTTTTCATACACATTCATATCTGGCTTTGTTCAGCTACATCATCCTGCTGCATTTGCTTTATATAGCTGTAGACAAGTGTGGATGTTTGGTATATCAGACAAACATCCTATCTGCATATTGCAGACTGAGAGCAACATATCCAGATTTTGGGATACACATTCCAGATGCAGCAACACTTTGAAAAGATTTTGCTGTTTGGTTTTGAATCTCACATGCATTTCATTCTGTCTTGACTGCAGTATACTTTATTCAGGGGTTATTGCTACTGTATTGCTGGATTCATGATACTTTCTCACACTCTCTCACTTGCTTTCATTTTACTATTCAGGATGGTACTTCTAGGCTTTATTGACATGTTTTACCAGTAGTTATTACAATCCTTTCCAGCAGTCTCACTTCTGTCATGTTTCAGTATTTCCACAGGGATATATTTCACACATGTGATTTCATCATCTTCTGCAGCTATACTTTTCAGCCTGCTGCAGGTTGTGTACTATTTTCTTACAGGCAGGGCATTTTATTTCAGAATATATGTCGGACAGTTTCATGTTTAGGTTACACTTACAGGCTGAAACACACTTTTGTAATCAAGCAATACTTTCATACACTTTCACACTGTTACTTGCAGATTTTATTCCTAACTGACTACACTGCACTCTTTTGCTGACTGTCATACTTTTATATTTCTTTACAGTTACTGGTAGTGGATTACTGACCTGCCTGGTGGCGCAACCGCACCAGCCTATCGCCATAGGCTCTGCGGTTCGCAGAACTGACACCTGCAGCTGTAATATAAATGAAGTAATATTGGAATACACATCTCCATAATATCAGCTAGTTTCATTTCTTACATACATAATTAAATGTTACTTACTCAGTAGTGGGGCGTTGGGTGTTTGCCGGGCCTCCTGGATCCGAAGGTTCAGTTCATCCTGCTTGCGTCTCTTCAGGTCCGCATGGTGGTGATGGACCTGCTCACCAGTCCTTGGAATCCCTGTGGCACTGGTGAGATCATGAGCCAACCGGTCCCACGCCTCAGCCCTGTATGCTCCCCAGAGGACCTGGCCCTGCATGAGTTGGGCCTCATGATTATGGACTAGGAGCCAGACCATGTACCTGGACTCCTCAACACCCCACCTCTGTGCTCGAAAGCAACTACCCTCTCCTACTCCTGTCATTCTGCCTGCAGGTCAGTTCTACAATTGTTTATGCTGTGTATTCCCGCCTATGGGGCTTATATAGTCCGTTTTTCCCACACATATCTGTGATTGGCCATTTTGGAATTGTATCAACTTCAGTAAACCTGCATTGTCATGCTCTAGTTTGTATTCATTCCTATATATTAGCTATTATTGCATTTACAGATATTGCTGTCATGGCTTAGTGGTTCTGTACCTTGACTATGGTGTATAGCATCCTGGGTTCGAACCTGGCCACTGCTTTTTATTTTTCATGACTGTCTAGACATGCTGAGGGGTGTGTCTGTGTAAAGGCAGTTTTGATACGGCTTGCTCAACGTTGCCTGTCGGTTAGCTTGTTTGCGCGGTGCGCAGCTCTGCGCAAACGGGGTACGCTGGTTTAAACCTCATTTGGCTATCGGCACGCATATTACGCTCAGCTCAGTTAGGGGCACATAGATTTAGCGTGTTAAACTACTGCTCAGCTACGGGCACTCATTTTGCACCAGTTAAACCACTGCTCATCTACGGGCACATGCACTCACTCTGTTAAACTGTAGCTCAGCTATGAGCACATCTGGCATTTTTTTCTTCTTTTGTTACCTCACATGTCTTTAATATAAATGGGCTATTTCATTACATTTTACATATATTGTGGTTTTATGTGTACATATTTGTCAGGGACTTGTTTCCTGCTTATTTTGAAAAAAAAAAAATTGGTGTTGTGGGGGCTCGAACCATGAATGCCTGCTCTTCAGCCAACATCTCTACCGCTATGCTATTGCTTTCTGGCTTATTTTGCATATTTAGTTCTTATATGCTTTCCCACTGACTGCTAACTGTAGCTGTGCTAGGGGCACGCCCGTGCAAACGAGCGCACTCACGGTTAAACATCTTTACAATTTAAAAAAAATATATAACATGTTCATTTATATATATTTTATGTTCATAGTCTGTGGGGGCATGTGTTGTGTTGTGTTTATTCACATTTCCGTGGACTCTGTTGTGGGTGTTTACTTTGGGCACTTTTACACTTCTGGGGGCGTGTCCGCTTGCAGGGCTCAGCCTATGGACATGCCCCCTACTGTCTTACACAGACCGTGTTAGACTTAGGTGTGATTCAGCATGCTCTCATGAATATGCAAAGCATGCTGACATCACTCCGTTTAACTGCAGCCTCCGTGTAAGAGTTATAACTCTTACACGGAGGCTTCATGAATCCTGGGGATATCCTATTTAGTTATTAGATGAATTAGCTTCTAACATTAAGGCAAGAAGAGACAATGATTTTCCATCTATTTTAATTAAAGGATTAATTGTTAATAAATCACATTTTGTTGAGAAATCTTGTGAGATGTCGCCTAGATGTGCCATAGAGATGCCTGTAGATAGTGAAAACATTAAGTTTGCTTTACAGAATAATTGGAAAATAATTAATGGCAATAATGATTTGAGTGCAGTGTTGGGAGATGCACCTAAGTTTGTTTATAAGAAGAATCAAACTATTAAAAATATGCTTCAGCGTGATGAAACTTTAATACTACCTCCAGTTAAAAATAAAATCAAAGGGATGTTTAAATGTTATAGCTGTAGTGCCTGTAGATATATTTTGGAGGGGCCTTATATCAACTTAGAGCATTATCATAAAATCATAAGCACTGATGGCAGATATAATTGTCTGATTAACAATATTGTATACTTTGCTTTATGTTCAGGCTGTTCTGCTTATTATGTAGGTATGACCACAAGAAGCTTTAGCAAATGTATAAAGGAACATTGTTATGTTATAAAGACTTTTACAGGCACACAGTGAAATGTACATTACATAAAAAATTTATGTTCTCAATTTTAGAACATGTTAAAAGTAATTCAAGGGGAGGTAGCATGAAAAATAAGGTGGAAAGAAGGGAAACTCTGTGGCAATTAAAGCTGGGAGCGGATGTTTCTCCAGGCCTGAATGATATGATAAATATTAAATGTTTTTTAGTCAACAACAAATTGAAAGTAAGAAATATGTTGATATTCATATTAAAGTTATAAATTTTATTGGTTTTAAATGTTTTAACTAATTAGATAATTAATCACACAATTGATTTGTAATTTGTTGTTAATGAATACAACAGTATATATACTTGTGTTTTTGTAGATATTTTTATTCTGAAGAAGTCTATCAGACGAAAACATTGAATAAACTATTTTACGTTATTTCCTTGGCTCGTTTTTCTGGAGCACCAGTGTTGTTCGAAGTTGATTTCATTGGTTTTGGGTTTTTCTTTGATTATTGGTGATTAAAAACCATTTGTAGTAGAATTGATCTTCTTAATTCTATCTGTTGTTGAAAATGCTCTATGTAAGCATTTCCAGTTAAATATTTTCTAGTACTTTGTGTTAGAGATGTAATTAACTGATAGTAAGATGTTAGATTTCATTTCTTCTGTTAAAAATCATTTTATTTTGATAGCACGAATGAGATGTTGATGGATGAGACCACTTATTTACATGTACAAGGATCCTTTGTTGATAAAATTATTAGTGACATACATTCTGAGCTATAAGACTTGTTAATGTATAGACGGATCTCTTATGAAACCTATAATTTTTGATAGTTGAGAATGCCTTTGTTTTGGTCGGTACTCCATGGTATGCCTAAATACATAAAGATCCACAGAGACCCCCAATGCGACCTATAGTATCTAGCTGCAAATGGTTGACTGAGCCTGCTTCTGTTTGTAGAGAAGGAGTTAAGGCCGGTGCTGAATGATACTGCTTCAGTTTTTGCAGAGCCTTTATGACTGTTTAGAGTAAGAAAGCAGGTAGTTGCTGTATGGTGACCATGAACTTATATTCCATGTTCACAGTAATTCTGAATGATGCCGGCACTGAAATGGTGAGAATGTATCTGACCTACAATAATGGATAGCCCATTTCTCAGATCATTTAGTTCTGTGCTTTGACAGAGATGATTTTGGAGAATAATATGTTTTTTTGTTTGACAAAAAATATTATCTACAACAGCAAAGTGTAGCGATGGGCAGGATATGTGCAAATTCGTATACTAATTATGGTACTTGCACAATGAGACTGTAAGTATCTGTTGAGCAACAACATTTTTATGCAGAATAAAAGATCCTATAAAAGATTTGTAGATGACATATTTTTATTATGGAGAGTATCTATGCCCTTTTTGATGGAGTTTGTTAAATACTTAGAAACAACCACCTCTTTTCTTAGATTTACAGCAAATACTCTTTCTCTCTCTCTGATGCCCGTACACCTCAAAAATCAGGTAAATCAGTACTTTGGAAAGGAAAATTACTAACCTATGCCTTAGTGTAGTATGTTCTTCCTGTGCCTATAGGGTACACAATTGATTAATCTCTATTGTTTATTTTTTTTTCTTTTCTTTCTTTCTTTCACTCCACATACATTGTAAATATGTAATCTAGTCTGCTGTATGTACCGCTCTATATTGTATATACAAATCTTTTATAAAATGCATGTGAAAATACTTTATTGATTGTAAAAACTACTGTCCTGTAATTGTACATTTTCTCATCGGTCTCTGCTGAAAAAGGGCACCTGCCCAGCTAGACCAACCCCATTAACAAATGGCAAATAAATAACTAACTAAATAAATAATAAATACTTCTGATCAAAAGATAGACTTTCTGGATTTTAAAACTAGGAAAACCCCAGTTATGAAATGTATAATGAGAGTTTATAGGAAACCTTGCAGAAGAAATGACATATTACTTAGAGACAGCATGCACCCGCAATTTGTTTATAGAAATACTGTTAAAGGGCAGTGCATGAGGCTATCAGAATTGAACAACATAGATCGTAACTTTGAAAAAGTTGTTCATTAATCTCAACAACTGAAAGAAAGGGGCTATAAAGAGGCAGAGATACATACGGCACCTGGTGAAGTTTTTTTTCATACAAGGTAGATAAAGCAAAGCAGTATTTCTCAATAGGAAGTGACTTAATAAATTATACTAATCGAATTAGTGCAACTGATAGTAAGAGAACAGCAGTACCCCTTATTTATTCAAGTGATCTCAACATGGTCTGTGAAATTATCAGATGCAATTGGTCCATTCTCACCACAGACGATAAGATAAATTGATGGTAGGGGAAGAGACTAGGTTCCTATTTAAGAATAGGAAGAATTTGAAAAGAATGCTTTGTTATGGAAAAAGTGATGATGGAAATCTGGACATGTAGGGACATTTCCTTGCAGTGTATGCAGTGCTTGTGACTATACTGTTAAGACTAATTGTTTTGTCCACCCTATCACATTGCAGATGTTCACACAGAATTCATATGCATATTGCTTGAGCAACAATTTGATATACTTCACTACCTGTTCGGTCTGCCATTGTTTGTATGTGGGTAAGACCAATTGCACTTTAAGAGAGAGGATTTAAAGAGCATTTGAGTGAAAAAATATAGAAGGTCTAATGGATGAGCTAGGCATGTAATTGACAAGGCACTCTGCATACTTTCAAATTTATGGTTCTACAATTAATAATATCAAATATGAGATTAGGAGAGTTGATGATTTTACTGAAATGAATGAATTTAAGTTGATGATGTTTGCAGGCAGATAAGGAACATGTACTAAATGGGTGTATAAATTTAAAGCCAATGCTGAAAGCCCAGCCAGTTAAGTGAACTGATTGTGATTGTACTCTGTTCAATTGGCTTTTACTGTAAATTCGGATGTGTATTAACTGCATTAGGTCTGATGAAGTGCTACAATAGCATGAAAGCACTTATCTGTCTCATTTTGTTATTTTAATAAAGTGTACAGTGGTTTTAGAAGCCTTCTGCTGGACCCTTTGCTTTACTTGTGGCTTTAAATTTTTACAACAATTATACATTTACATGATTTTGTTTGATAGAGGAATGAGAAAGGAATTGCCTTCTTGTGATGTATAAAACTTTTAGGCCTTGAAAGAGAGCACCAGGAAGGTTTTCCTTTGCCTGGAGTATAATTATGGAGTAAAACAAGAACTCTGGCCAAAGAAACACATCTGTGGAATTGGAAGGCTCATTTGTGGCCTGTTGGGAATGTGGTTTGAAGAAAGATTATGCAAAGGAAGAGTTTTTAAGAATGTGGAATAAATGACTAGCCAAGGCTTGCAGCCACTTTCTAAATTATACAGCTTGCAAATGAAGGGCTGTGTGTGGCTGAGTTTGTAACACAATTGGTGAAGTTACCACTATGAACTGAAAACCTGAAATCAACGTACTGTGTAAATTGTGTAAACAATTGTGAATTTAATTGTGCACAGACAAGTTACCTTCCCACTACAGCAACAACATTTTGCACAGCAGGCATGTGGTAACTGGATGCTGAATTTATTTTCAGAATATTAGCTGCAAATAGTCTTGTTTAGATATGCAAAATATCTTTCAGTGGTGTTAGTGGTTATGCTGTTAATACAACTGATATCGCACAAAGAATTGAGGTAAGTGTTGCTCACTAATTTGTGTTAAATTAAGATATCTCTGTTAATAGCCTCCATATCTGATAAGCTGGCAATATGACTGACAGGGTGGGTGTTATTGGAGAAAAAAATGCCAGGCACAGGGTGCAGTGTGGTCTGTTCCCAGAGGTAGAAGGCTTCTACACCTCTAGAAAGGCATTATTTCCTAGAAAACACCCACTACAGAAGGCATTGTTGCACTTACACAGTGAGCTACTGGTATAGTTGTTTCATATTTGCTTTTATATTAGGATATACTTTTTTTTAATTTTGATTGTCTAGTAATTACTTATGAACCTATATCCTAGTTTGATCACTGGGTGGCAACATCATGTCAATAAAATCAAAAATAACATAGGAGCAAGACTGGAAGCATTGGCCACTAATTGATTTTCCTGCAACAGGACAGCAAACTCTTAGAAGTAACACCAAACAGAAAACTAAAGAGAACTGAGGTTGACTAGCATGGCCATCATTGCAAAGAAAGAAAAGTTTTCTGTTGGTATTCATCTGCAGAACCTAAATAAGGCAATTAAAAGAGAGCATCACACATTGCTTGCAGTTGAGGGAGTGGCACCAAGAATGCAAATTCATAGCATTTGTCAGAACTATATGAAATTATGAATATAGAAAGATAGAAAAAGCTCCAAGTTGTGTACCTTTAATATGTCAATGTAAAGTTACAAACTCTTAGGCCTTTGTTTTATATCTAAACAGCAACAGAAGTATTCCAAAGAGTGTTGCTCAAGTAACTGTTTAGAAAGAATTAATAACCCTAATGGTTAGTCTAGCTATATCTGAGGTTGTACACACAAAAAAAAAGTATGAAAAAAAAAACTGATACAGTTGTGGAACAGAATAACTCAGCATGATTTCATGTCCAATAAGATCAAATGTAAAATCAGACTGACAAGTCTAAAATATGTAATAATTTAATGTCAGAAGGTCTGACATATGATTTAAAAAATCCAAGCTATTGTATTAAAGTCAATGCTAGAACATAAGCAAGCATTACTTGTATATCTAGAAATGCTGGAGTTACTTTCAAACATATCTATTACATCTAAGATAACATTGACCTTAAAAAAGGCTCTTTGATTGGGACGGCAAATATCCAACCTCTTCTGCTAAAGATAAAACTCATGCTTTGTACAGACATGAAGTCTGTGGCGAAAACAAGCATTTTTTTTCCATGACTGGTACAGTACAGAATTATGGTTTTATGTTAGCTACAAATGAAGATCTTGACCAGAGGTAATGTTCTTAGCAAGTGAGGGTGAAGTCCACTGGGTTAAAATGACTGAGAATTTTAATATACTTTTAAAAAGAAGGACATTACAATATTCATCGTGTGATTATTGTATATTTTTGCTTTGTTAAAAGTTACTTTCAAGAGTCATTGCTTTGGTTGAACATTCAGAATATGGTACCAGCTGATCAGATTAGCAGGATGGTTAAGGTGTTTATCTCACAGACATAAGGTATTGTGTTTGATCCCCACCTTTGAAGAAAATTAGCTAGGCTTAAAATGGCCAAAAATGGCAGCTAGCCTAATGTCTACCTGTAAACTTATGAACACTGAAGTTTCACAGAAACGTCAGAAGGAAAACCAACTGGGAATTTCAAAACTAGTACTGCTGCAAGAAAATTGAGTCTAAGAGTTGTGATTTTCATATAATGCAGAGACAGTGAGACTTCTGAAGTCATGACTTCAAATAAAACTGTTGTACAGCAAGACGTGTCACAAAAGCAAGACCAGAAATTTTATAAGTTATTCTTTCTAGTTCTATTGCTATAATTCATAGGTTCATAGGTAGGTACTAGGCTATCGGCCCAAGGGCCTTATTAAGCCTAGCCAAAAAGATTCCCTGGCTTTCGCCACCCAAGAAAATTATTTTCCTGTGCCCCTGTCGAGCAGAGCTACAGAAGTGATGCCCGGGGTGAATTTCCTATTTCCCATCCACTCATCAAGATTTTTCTTGAAGAGGGCCAATGAGGAGGTCTGTTTGATATAGATGGGTAGCTTGTTCTAATTAACCACTGAAGAAGTGAAACATGCACACGATCTGTTGGAGAGTTAAATATGATTCTGGGGTTGTATTATTTAACATCTTTAAATATGTGGAAAGTTTCATTTCGATGTAAATACTTTTGGCATGATGAGGATAATTATACATGGAGCAGTGGAAATAATACTTGTTACCCAATACATTCTCAGTGGATACACACACATGCATGCATACATACATACATTTTCTAACGTTTTGAAGAAATGGAGACATTACAAATTAGTATACAACTTTAAGGCTAATGAGCTTAGCAACACTGACTAGCAAGTTATATAAGAAATCAGTGATTCCAGATAATTCATCAGGGATATCAGCCTCAAGAAAGGTAGGCTACTTCTCTAGTCTCTGTGTATTATTATTAATCTTGACAAGGCAAGCAATACCTGATTTCATGCATGTGAAAATGGTATGCGGGAGGTAGGATATACAAAAGTTCAGATATTTGTGATATCCTTATACATCACTTCTTCAGACATAACAATATTAGTTTGCTATTTTGCTAACAAATGATGCTCTGTTACTCATAAACATATTTGTTTAGGGATATAAAATAGGCATTTCATTTAGTTGTATTGTGGTATTGTATGAGGAAGTCAGGAGTGGCAGAGAAGGATGTACGAGTGGTACAGGATATGTACGAGGGCAGTATGACAGCGTTGAGGTCTGTGGTAGGACTGATGGATGCGTTCAAGGTGGTGGTGGTGGGATTATATCAAGGATCAGCTCTGAGCCCTTTCTTATTTGCAATGGTGATGGATAGGTTGACAGATGAGATTAGACAGGAGTCCTCGTGGACTATGATGTTTGCAGATGACATTGTGATTTGTAATGAGAGTCAGGAACAGGTTAAGGAGATGCTGAAGAGGTGTACATATGCTCTAGGGAGCAGAGGAATGAAGGTCAGCAGGACTAAGAGAGAATGTATGTGTGAGAAAGAGACACAGGAGAGAGGAATGGAGAGGATGCAGGCAGTAGAGTTGGTGAAGGTGGATGAGTTTAAATACTTAGGATCAACAGTTCAGAGTAATTGTGAGTGTGGAAGAGAAGTGAAGAGAGTGCAGAGAAGGTGGAGTGGGTGGAGAAGTGTGTCGGGAGTGATTTGTGACAGACAGGTATCAATAAGAGTGAAAGGGAAGGTCTACAAGAGGATAGAGAGAACAGCTATCTGATATGGGTTGGGGACAGTGGCAGTGATGAAAAGACAAGAGTCAGAGCTGGAGGTGGCAGAGTTAAAAATGTGAAGATTTGCACTGGGTGTGACAAGGATAGACAGGATTTGAAATGAGTATATTAGAAGGTCAGCTCAGGTTGGACAGTTTGGAGACAAAGCCAGAGAGGTGGGATTGCATTGGTTTGGATGTGCTGAGGAGGGATGCTGATTACATTGGGAGAAGGATGCTAAGGATGGAGCTGCCAGTTAAGATGAAAAGAGGAAGGCCTAAGATAAGGTTTATGGATGTGGTGAGAAAGGACATGCAGGTGGTTGGTGTGACAGAGCAAATTGTAGAAGACAGGAATAAAAGGAAACAGATGATCCACTGCGGTGCCCCCTAATGGCAGCAGCTGAAAGAAAAAGAAGAAAAGGATACTTGGCTTTGATTTAATGGATACAGCTTTATACAGCTGAAACAGAGAAATAACCACAACAGAGATGCTTTCAATAATATTTAGTGATGTTTTACCCTCTTAGAATATTTCTAATTTATGGCATTGCTTATGTAGCATGGTTCATATTATGTCTAACAAATTATTTAGCTTCTCCTCTTCATCTAGATGAATATCACTTCCAAACATAAACTATGCATTATTTGTGAAAATGTATTAGCATTTGTTAACTGGGATATTCCATAAAGGCACACAGCCCCTTTTCAACGGAGTCCTAGGTAGAAAGCTCCACACAAAATACATACATGCATTAAGTATACAACAAGTTACAGTAAGAAAGAGGAGTACAAGTCTAATAAAAAATATTACAAACAAGTATCAGTTAAACGTAGGTAGTCTTCACTATTAAACCAGAAGAGAAAATAAATAAAATGCCTTGACATTAAGAAGAGGTAATTAGAGCTACCGCAGTACAGGAATACCTTAACTGCATAGTACATATTACAGACATGGCAGAGATCTTAAATAATTGGCAACAAGAGATGCGAGAATGAGATGTGTGAATAAACAAGAGCAAGTAAGTAGAGTGACTCCCTTACAGAGTCCATTATTAACATTGATTTGTAGGTTTAGGCTTCTATACACCATTCATAAATGAGAGATCGGGCTGTTATAGGTGGGGGTATATCCCAAGGTGTAAGGAGCAGTTTATAAGGTACAGAAGAGTGCTGGTAAGTAGATGGCAGGCTACTGACTTGTAAGATAGCAGCATAGATTGTGAAGCACAGAAAATGACAGTTAATAGATGCAGATGTATTGACTTTAAAGACAGAAGAGCAAAGAGAAGTAAGTTTGATAAAGTGAGATCTAAAGAAGTCTGTCTTGCAGACAAGAAAGAAAGCACTAAACAGAATACAGTGTATGACAACAGAGATCTATTTTGTACTGGAATTTCTATTTTGGGTTCATGAATTTGGATTGACTGTGTCATTGTCTTGCTTGCATGTGTGTGGGAGTGAAGGTTTATTGGACAGAGCAAAAAAAAGATATGGGTATTGAGAGATGGGGAGAATTCATAGGTAAAGTTCAGGTAAGCCAGAAGAGACTAGATTAAAGAATTTCCACTAGAACTACTTTACTTGCGTGAATGTTTAAGGTATTTTGTGGATGCGTTTTAGGGGAATATTAAAGAGTTAAGTATTACCTTGGCGAATGGCATGAATATGACCATGTGTCTATAAGATGTAGTTTAAAATGGTATTTAAAAATTGAAAGGTTATGTTTGTTTTCTGTTGAGTGTGATGGAATTCCAGATTTTAAATACATAGGAGGACAGCAGGGAATCACCTGCTGAGTTGTTAGATTTTATGATTAGTAGTAGGTGCTTTTCTCTGGAATGAAGAATTCTACTGATAAGAGTCCAGCTGAATTATGTTGCAATAGCAGTGTATTATTAAAATACCTAATGCAAGAATTGATCAGCTGTAATCAAAGAAAGCTTTGCCTGGGGCAAGTCAATCTAACACAGCCTACAGCCAAGACAATTTTGTCATTAATTGAAAGGTATCCAATTCCTGTTGGGGAATTAATTTACTTAGTTTGAAGAAGTGAAACTATTTAATGAAAACAGCTTAGCTTAATTTAAGCAAAATGAGATTACAGTGATATTTATGGTGTTAGTGTTGTCTTTGAACAATAATTCTTCTGCAGTAATTACATAGGATTATGGATATCTGGGTCCATTCCTATCAGTAGACATATTGAACAAGTGTGTACACTATCCCCTTCATTATTTGCTTAACTGTATAGCAATTAGTGGAAGGCGATAGGGAAAACCAAGATACACTGAGCTTGAGTCTATGCATAGAAAAAAAAAACTATCTTGTTTGTAGGGAACATTCTTATCTGTCTATCTTAGAATTAGCCTTCAAATAATCTTAAATCTACTTTTATTATTGTCTGGGATACATAATTTAAGGAACTTCCTGCTCAGTAGCATAACTAGGGCAGGGCGAGAGAGGCAACTGCCCTGGGCTGATCCCAATCTCGGTTTAAAGCAATACTGGCATTTATAGTAACTGGTTTGCTAGATATATATCTATATATATATCTATATATATATCTATATATATATATATATATATATTTTTTTTTTTTTTTTTTTTTTTTTTTTTTTTAAACTAAAACCAGAGTGCTGTAGTGCTCTGTGCTGGAAGAGTATAAACTATGACAAATGTAGTAAGCAGTTTACTACAGTTTGAAAAATTTTTTTTTTTAATAAAACATGAGCACTATAATGCCTCCACAGACAGGGTATAAACTATAGCAACTGTCTGATACATTTGTAGCAAACCGCTTGTCTTCCTTTAAACTATAGTTTTTTTTTAATAAAATGAGTTGAAGGAGGGTTGGGGCAGGACAGAAATATGGGACCTTAATGGCTGAGATTGGTGTATGGGGGGATTGTTGTGCATTTGACCACCTGGTTGGTATGCCCATAGATGGAACATCTGTTATTTATTTATTTTTTTTGCGAGTGTCGCATAGATCTAACTCTAATAAGCTGACCATTGCTTTTTTTTTTTGGCTCTTCAATTGAAGAGCTGAGGGGGTGGGGTGCTGGTTCATTGAACCAGCCCAGGGCACTGGTTGAACCAGCTAGGTTTCTGTTCCTGCCTACTACTTTGCAAAAGTTAATAATTACCTTTATAGTCAGAATTCAAAAACAAACATTGTTCATATTTCTTCATTCCTTTTGAGAAAAAGATTAACGGTAATTAAAATTATATTGATATTAAATATTTATATCTAATATACAACTTCATTTTTGCTTCTCTCCTTGGTACAGAAATGCATTTATTTCTTAAAATCTTACCTTTCCTCCTTCCTCCTACACCCCACCGCTAACTAAACTTCCTCTGTCCATTTCTCTTTCTGCTCATTTCCATAGCTTCTTTCAGTTCTCTTATCATTTTTTAAGCTACATTCTACTTGTCTGTCTGTAAATTATTGCAGTGCTCAAACACCCCAGTTTGATATTTTATGTGTAGCCATCATGCTATGAATACACTAATTGTTACTGTATGTTATTTCTCTATTCGGTAATTAGCCAGTTTATGTTAATTTCTCTCGTTTGAGTTAAAAGGTTATGTTCTTTAACAAATATTTAAAAATATTTAAAAGTCATGTAAATAGTCTCATGTCTAGATGGTTTTACACTGCCGTTATGAATGTATAGCATGTGTAACAAATGTGAGGCTTTTCTCCCCGTGCCTCCAATGAAAATGGGTTTTGCCCAGTCAGACTTTTCCCTATAAACAAAGACAAATAAATAAATACATTTTTCACAAAGTAATGAGGCTAAACATATTGGTCAGTAGTTCCTGATGTCAGAAGTAACATTTGAATTCTATCACTAGGGACAGATCCTGTTTCTAACAACGTATTAAATACTTTACATCATGGCTTTGTCATCAGTCAGTCTGTAAGAGTTTTTAGAAGGATGGACAAGCAAATCATCTATCTATCTCATGAAACATGTCTTTCTGAAGAAGTCTTGATAATAAATAAGACGAAAGCGCTAAAGTTCTACAAGAGTTGTTGGTGTGATTTACTATTTTTTTAATGCTTTCATATATATATATATATATATATATATATATATATATATATATATAAATATAAAATATATATGTGTGTGTATATATATATATATATATATATATATATCTGTGTGTGTGTATATATTTATATATATATATATATATATATATATATATATATATATATATATATGTGTGTGTGTATATATATATATATATATATATATATATATATATATATATATATCTGTGTGTGTGTATATATATATATATATATATATATATATATATATATATATATATATATATATATATATATATATATATATATATATATATATATATGTGTGTGTATATATATATATATATATATATATATATATATATATATATATATAATAATCATCTTCTTTCGGCTGATTCCCATTTGGGGTCACCACAGCAGATCACCTGTTTTCATTTCTTCCTGTCCTCTGTATCTTGCTCTGTCACACCAACCATCTGCATGTCCTCTCTCACCACATCCATAAAGCTTATCTTAGGCCTTCCTCTTTTCCTGTTACCTGGTAGCTTCATCCTTAGAATCTTTTTCCC